>NC_089751.1:21044634-21347134 GCF_040412425.1 Macrobrachium rosenbergii | reverse complement strand
TCCGCTCAAATCGAGTGATATTTTTCATTTTTAAGTACGTATCTTGTTTTTACTGCTCATTAATGTAGCGTTGATTTTTTTTTATTTCGCGTTATTCATAACTAATTCCTGTCATGTAAATAAGACGTTATTTTTTCCCGTTAATTTCACTATGCTTTTTCACACCTAATTCTTTTCTCGATGATATCACGTCATTTGTACACGTTAATTTCACGGCAGTTTTCGTATAAGAAGTTTTTGCTTGTAGATATCTCGTTATTTTTCGAGTTTCAATAATTTTGCGTCAGTTTTTCAAACCAAGTCCTTCCCGTTGAAAAAAGGTAATTTCTTTCGTATTACTTTCATGCAATTTTTCTTTAAAGTTGCGTCATTGTGACTCAACTCTTTTCTTATCGTAAACCACATTCTTCCACTATTAGTATCACCATTCATTCCTCCACCTTCATGGTTCCCAGATATCCTCATAACTCTACTCTTGCTCACATTTCCTCTGAATTTTGCCCTATTACAAACACGTAACTATTTCACTTGTCAGTAGTTTCTCTTCCCTATACATCAGTAGTATTATAAAACTTGCAAAGATCAGCGATTTCGCGATACATTCTTGGATCAGCGACATCGCGATACATTCTTGGCCCATATTTTTATCCCATAATTTTACACCTTTTCCCAATAAAATTTCCTTGACTTCACACATTACTCTTTCCATAAAGATATGAAACAACCTGGGTTACACAACAGACCATTGTCTCGAACCAACTTTTACTCCAAACCAAAGACTCTCCCTGCTACATGATTCACCTATATCCGGAATAATTTTAATTGTTATAAAAAAAATTGTTGCACAGCATTTCTGTCATAAGTTTTACCTAGGTTCAGGTATGACACACAAGTGCTTTATCCTGTACTGTGAAATTTCTCACATAACTGTTAAATAAAAATCTTTTCCCTCTACTCTCAAACTTCTCACGAAACTGTTTCTTAACAAACACTTGATCAATATACTATCTTCCTTTCCTAGTCTTATTGTTCTTTGTCAATAACTCCTTCTGTCATCTGTCTTACGTTCTCAGTCCAAACCCTACCATGCTCTTTCACTGCCATACCAAGTTGCATTTTCCCCCTAAAATTCTTAGTTTCTCTTGTTGCCATCATTAATTATTCCTTTCATCCTTTCCCTTGGAATCTTTGCGTCATCCAGACATACTTTACATACCCTTCACTTTCCCTGCTGTACTGCAGCTCAGGAGTAGAGGCTCGCCTCCCATGAAAGGGAGTACTTATCCCCCATGGGGTCCACGCCCTTTCATAAGACACTTTGTATCCTAAGCCATGGCCAGGTTGTGTTGCCTGCATTAGCAGTCTTTAGCTAATGTACTAAACTGACACACTTACACCCACACACAAATATAAATATATATATATATAAATAAATAAAAATATATATATATATATATATATATATATATATATATATATATATACTGTATATTCCCAAATGGTAAGCCACAAATATCGGTTAATATCCAGTTCACTTTAAGGCCCAAATATCGTTTAACATCCAGTTCACTATACCTTGGTAATTACTTACACCCACTGGACTGGGCCATCAAGATGGTTCATCGGTCAGAAATCACTGTGCATCATTGTTTCTAAACCAGGAAGCGATTCGAATCCCACTCGTAACGAGAAACTTATCAATTATAATTCCCCTTGGGTGTAAGTTATTCCTGAGGTATATATATATATATATATATATAGAGAGAGAGAGAGAGAGAGAGAGAGAGAGAGAGAGAGAGAGAGAGAGAGAGAGAGTGCCAATGCGTGCTTTTATTGGTATGAAGGACCTCTGATTGTACTGCTTTGCTCATTTTAATAGCTATTTACAACAGATTATGTCTGTTTCAATATGAAATAAGCAGAGCCTTTCTAATTGTATAAAATATTTCTGGAAAAACAACGGGCTTCGATTGGTTCACAAAATAGACTGAAGCTCCATTTCACATTACAGTAAGAGCATCCCGTCGCGTTTCGAGTCCGTTTGGGGTACGTCCCCTGCGAGTGCAGCTGATGATTATGTCACTGAATTTGACATGGACTCATGCCCATCTTCCCATTATACTGCTGTAAATTTTTCCTGCCGAAAGTATCCCAGTGCTTGGCTTGAAAGCGTTAATTTAATGAATCAAATTTAATCAGCAAATGGAATCTAATGAACTGATTTCTAGGAAAAATTCAGCTAGCTTTTTCTCTGTGTAGCTCACAGTTTCTTTCCACAACTAGTAGGCTGGGATATATTTACTCTAGCTAAAATTATAAACGGATTTTGGAAAATATTTCATGATCACATAATTTTTTATGTATGTTAATGAGATGATAATTCGTAGTCTTCAAGTGAAGGCACAACAGTCGTCGAAATTACCACAAAAAAATCAGTGAATATAAAAAGATAGTTATTCATTTTTCACATCTTTCTTCGTAGTTCTTTTATCATTCCTTCTTTGTAGGCGTTTATAACTAAAGAAAGGGAATAATAGATTGCACTGAAGGGAATTGAAATAAGAGTCTGCATTGGTCCGGAGGGTTAGTTGGGCATTGGGGAATGGGGAGGAATGATTGTGAATGAGAGGAATGATCCTCGTTTCTGGCCTCTCCTCAGGCATGGCTGGCATTTTGGCCGATGTTGACAAGGCGTGCAAGAATCTGACCGGGTCGGAAGTGCCAGTCGCTAATATCACTTTTTCTTTCTTCCTTCTGGCTTCTAGAATGCACGGGAGAGCGAGCGTCAGAGTCAAGGATTGAGTGTATTTTAGATGTATCGATTACAGTGTTCATTATATTGTTGTTTAATGACAGCTTAATTTACTTTTAGGTGATTATTAGTGTGAGAGATGTTCTGCAGTGACCTTACACACAGACACAGACTGAAAAGCAAAAAAACACACACATATATATATACTGTATATATGTGTGTGTGTGTATGCATGTATGTATGTGTGTATGCATGCATGTATGTATGTATGTATAACTAGAGGATGCTTTTAAGTCAAGTATCAAAAAAACATGCTTATGCAGATAATCGTACATGCATGTTGTTGTATAAGGGCACTAATTATATATCGGAAGAGCAGACGTGATTTTTGAGAGAATTATGCGAATTTGATGATAATCGAACATAGATAAAGGTTTGGCGCAGAACCTGAGGTTCAGAGCCTGACAAGAAAAGTTTAGTACCTTCAAGATTAATTGAATTCACACAAAATTAATTCTGTACCTGAAGAAAGAAATACCAGAGACGTCTTAACAACTGTTTCAAGTTTTCACTCTGTTTGCTTCAGATTTCTAGTGAATCGGAGTGTGAAATGGACTTAGCTTATATTTATTTTCACTCTTTACAAATTATTATCAGTGATTTCCTGCTCGTGTATCACAGAGCTTTGTCGATTTATTTGTATATATATATATATATATATATATATATATATATATATATATATATATATATATATATATATATATATATATATATATATGTGTGTGTGTGTGTGTGTGTGTGTGTGTGTGTGTGTGTTTGTGTGTGTGTGTGTATGATGTATGTATGTGTGTATAAGTATATATATTTATATATAAAAATAAATAATTTAGTGATGAATTTATATTTTATGTTGGATAAATCTTTGGCTGGATTCTTTCACTTCCCAGACTATTTCTTATGAATTATCATTTGAACTTATTTTTTCACATATTAAGATATAGTTAATTTCCAGACTGAAATGGAGAAAATAATGAAAGTTGATGTAATAAAAAAGTCAAATTGGTCCTTCGGCATTGAATGCACATGCTTGAGATAAGTGTGATTAGCTTTTTATTTGGCGATATAGTAAATATGTAAATATGATTGTCCGTATATATATATATATATATATATATATATATATATATATATATATATATATATATATATATATATGTATGTATGTATGTATGTATATACTATATATATATGTATATATATATGTGTATATATATATATATATATGCATTAAAATGGTTATTAAAACAGTCCTTAAATAATTTGCATCTGGTTTTAAACATGCCTCTTGATATGGCAGCAACAGTATAAGAAAGAAATAAATGAAACATAATAAAGTAAGCATAACTGTAAGCATATTATGCCTTTATTTAATGAATCATACAGAAAAGAATTTCGCGTCCAGGTTAAAAGATTTTTCGGTTTTTCGTTACATAAAATGTGGCTGTTTCTGGGTTTGTGACTCACTTTAGTTTTTTATATCATCTGCTGTGAGTCGTCGTCATTATTTTTGTCTACATTGTTTCTGTCTGGATAAGTACTCATCCTCAGTATTTCCTTTTTATTGCTTGTTGCTTCGTGCGCGCTCTTTCTGTTACGTTGCTACTTGCCATTGTTTTTTGGTCATCTGACTCATCCATATTCATTTTTGTTGTGCAACTCACCGTAATTGACAAATGTTAAAGAAAAAAGTTATCATTACGTCTAGCCGCCAGTCGTGTCTTAGCTCTCTTGTTCCTTGACTTTGTCACTGTATTTTTCGGCAGATGACTCATTGGCATTGTCCTTCGTTACGTTACTCACTGTTCGTCGTGGCTTTTGGTTAGATAGCTTATCGGTACTTTTCTGATTACTTAACTCTACCTCTCGTTATCAAGTCAGTTAAATCGTGGACTTTGGTTTTAGTCAAATAACCCGTTACGGACTCTTGTTTTAGTCAAATAACCTGTTACGGACTTTGGTTTTAGTCAAATAACCTGTTACGGACTTTGGTTTTAGTCAAATAACCTGTTACGGACTTTGGTTTTAGTCAAATAACCTGTTATGGACTTTGGTTTTAGTCAAATAACCTGTTACGGGCTTTGGTTTTAGTCAAATAACCTGACTTTGGTTTTAGTCAAATAACCTGTTACGGACTTTGGTTTTAGTCAAATAACCTGTTACGGACTTTGGTTTTAGTCAAATAACCTGTTATGGACTTTGGTTTTAGTCAAATAACCTGTTACGGGCTTTGGTTTTAGTCAAATAACCTGTTACGGGCTTTGGTTTTAGTCAAATAACCTGTTACGGACTTTGGTTGTAGTCAAATAACCTGTTACGGACTTTGGTTTTAGTCAAATAACCTGTTACCACTGTGTTATTAAGACAGTGCTTTTTGCTACTGATTCATGTTACAAAGGATCATTGTCATCATTTTTGGTTGCAGGTCAGTACTCTGTTACAGTCCTCATTGTGGTTGTATGTTGTCGATAACTCATCCTTACTTTTTTATAGTTTTACAATTTATCCTGATAGTTTTCTGTCACTTGTTGCCTGACTCATCCTCATTATTTCTGGTTACGAGGCACATAACCTTTGAATTCAGTCATATTTTTACCAGTGTATCATTGGATGTTTCATAGTTCTGATCGTTTTCATAATCCATAACTTAGCGCCCTTGATTCTTCTATATATATATATATATATATATATATATATATATATATATATATATATATATATATATATATATATATATATATATATAGAGCCTCGATGGCTCGGTCAGTAGAGTAACAGACTCGGACTTCATAAGAAGTCTGTGTTGCGGGTCCAAATCCGCAGCCGGCCGGTCGGAGGGCGGACACTTTGCTATCCGTGTAGACACCCTGGGATTATGTATGTAATCAACGGATAGGTGTGCTGAAAGTAAATGGGTGTTACAGACAAATACACACACAAACAAAGCCACTCCAACATCGTCTGAAAACATAACAGACGCCTTACACGTCTCGAACTGTCGGCCTAACCACTCACGTCTCTTCGCTACTGGGAGAGGGGGAGCTGGGGATTTAGCATGATACATATATACATGTGCTACCGGGGTCTAAGCGATGTCAGGCAGGGCAGCCGATCGAGGCTACGGCCTACCCCAACGCCAAATCAAAGCCCTTCAAAAGAAGGCATCGTGCTTACCCCATATAAAAAATGGGAAAAAACGTTAAAACGTGCTTACCCCATTAAAAAATGGGAAAAAGACGTTAAAACGAAGATATATATATATATATATATATATATATATATATATATATATATATATATATATATATATATATATATATATATATTATATTATATTTTTTCTGGATCTCATCATGTTTATATCGTCTTGCCCTGCTACGTGAAATCTGTGATCCTGTTCTTACGTGTTGAGGCCCTCAGTTTCTGTATGAAATGATAATTTTCCTTCATGCAAATCGACGGAACGAACAACTAGATTTCTTTATTCAGTTCAGGCATCAAGGACAAAAAGAAATAACAAACATTTGATTGAGGGAGGGACCTAATCGTGAAGGATCTGCCTCTGAAGAAGGAGGGATAAATTCTTTGGAAAAGTGAAGTTTGGCGAGAATTCAATAGCCTGTGAGAGTAACAGGTCTTAAATGTTAGCATTCCAGAGATTTGGGAGATAATGGTGTCTGGTCCTGACTTGTTTTCTTCATGTGCTGTGGTTTTTCTCTATAAATGTTTGTCTTTCTTATTGTCAGTTCTTAGTA
This sequence comes from Macrobrachium rosenbergii, assembly GCF_040412425.1. Lineage (NCBI taxonomy): Eukaryota > Metazoa > Arthropoda > Malacostraca > Decapoda > Palaemonidae > Macrobrachium > Macrobrachium rosenbergii. Next base: position 21,340,567 of record NC_089751.1, on the reverse strand, counting down.
TAACATTGAAAATTGGAAACATCCATTAAACCACTCGTATTCCTCAGTCATTGACATGATTTTTCTGTAAGTAGCATCATCAACCAATTGTTCTTACTTCAGTTCCTCAATTCTAGTCTTTCTATCGTTTTTGGACCTAAATTTTCATGTCTTCGATTTCCATATTTAAATCTTCGGCCCCTTATCGTCAGTATCTCATCAACCTTTGTCTTTTACGCTATATTGTGGCTTTCTCCAAAGGTTTCATCGTGCCATTCTGTCTGTTGCGTTGACAAATAGTCTTTTAGTGTCTTAATTACAGTATGAGATAAATTAATCATTATGCCTTGTCTTTGATCATAAATTTTCATACCTCTGTGATCTCTTTGAGCAAGAACCTATGCTGGTGTACGGTTAACCTGGCAACGGCAAGAACAACAAAAACTATCTAACTTCATTATAAAAACACACCATTATCTCACAGTCCCGTGGTTCTCTCTCTCTCTCTCTCTCTCTCTCTCTCTCTCTCTCTCTCTCTCTCTCTCTCTCTCTCTCTCTCTTAACTATATTTTTGCCTGTACAATTGCGCATTTCCCAGCTATCTTCATGTCTCCCAGAATTTATGACTCGTATGCTTCTATAAACTAAATGTCTTACCCAGTATTTTTCATTTTACTCCTTATGCAACACTCACCCAACTATAATTAGGTCAGTTGTTATTTGTCTTGCTATTTACCTATTATTGTTACATGTTTCTAAATGCATGATCCGGATTTTTTTAGATATTTTTTAAAATTTCTTATCGATAGCAGGTATGTTATTAGTGCATTTATTGTTGTCAGTTTTCAATTCTTTTCTTTTCTGATTTTATCTCTTAATGATTATATTATGTTTTATGTTCACTTTTTATGAATTTGATTCTTGCTTGGCGTATTGAATTGAACAGTAGCCCTACAACACATTGAACAGAAAGAAATGTAAGGTATTCTGTTTTAATATTCGAGGCCTTAAGGCAAGTTTTCAGTGTCATGTTTCCCAAGTTTTCAGTGTCATGTTTCCAAGTATTACCTAATGTTTACATCAGAGACAGTTATCTCAAGACACAAATCTAGGAATCAGTCATTTAAAGATACCACGGGCTTAACATTGTTTACCGTTGCAACGTAGTACGTGTCCAAGATACGACTAATTACTGTGCTTCCTATAAATCCGTACAGGAATTGTGAATGTGATTGAAACCAGATTTTGTTATATAGTTTTTTAACAAATATTGTATAGCATATGATTAAAAAAGCAATGGCCTTTTATTTGATTAATCGTTAGAAACCCATCCCCAAGGGTTGTAGGTAATCATGATCAGCCTGACAGGTCTGCTCAGGAGTCATATTGGTCTTGTAACTATCTCCAGCTGCTAGTGGAGCTTACACATAATTCCAGTAATATTCTGGAGCTAGTTCTAACTTGTGACTCTGCCATGTTTGAGACTTACGGCTATTAATTTATCAGAACTTCTGACTATTCTGCCATCGTGAGGAAGATCTTGGTAAGTCAGTATATCCCAGTTTGGAGCTATTCCGTTTACTATCCCTCTCTTTTTAGTTAGTGATGGGAAACTGTTAACAATCCCAAAGGCTATTTTTGACAAATGAGCTAAATTTGGGCATGAAGCAATTATTAAACCAACTCACCTTTATGGGAATAAAGTCTGGATGTGGTCTCGAAAGAAAGAAAGGGTTGGAGCTGCAGAAGTTAATTGTTTGTTTAGTATATTTTGCATAAGGGGAATGGAAAGGGTGAGAAAAGTGGAGATACGTAGCATTGGTTAGAGAGAGAAAGAGAGAGAGAGAGAGAGAGAGAGAGAGAGAGAGAGAGAGAGAGGAAAACATACATAAATCATCTGGGACGCAATCCTGAACTTAGGAGATTATCTGATATATAAATTCTTACACGTAAGTATTCATTTAAATAACTTCTTTCTTTAGAATTACTTTAAATATACTCACTGACATCTGAATAATACTTATTTTAGCGGTATTTACTTTACTTTCCTATGAAATACTGGAAACGACGATGGATTGATACCGACAACAATCATGCGTGGATTTACGTGAAGCCTCACCCAGGAGGGAGCGGTTTCAGAAACTCATGTTCCCCTTGTTCCAATGTCCTGTTGACCATAAAAGACAAAACCATACTAGGCTGCCAATATAACTATGTTCGGAAAGGAACTGTGAATTCCTGAAACAGCGCATCAGTCACACCGTCAAAACACTGGGAGATATCATCATCTTGATTTATTCAGTTCTTCGATCGCTGTCCCAGCCCAAACAATCATGACTTACTAAAAAAGGAGGAGTTAAAATGAAGCGAAGGAACACTGAAAAAGACTTCTTTCATCCAGAATAGAAAACATGCAAAGGGTGCGTTTATTCTAAGGCTCTCTGGATGTGCAATGTTTTGTAACATTGCTGATGCTTAATTAGTCCTCAATCGTAAGCATTCTGGATTATTCTTTTCCTTTATGGAATTTTATATCTATATTTTCCTTCACAAACAAAACAGTCATTTGTACACATCTACATTTTTTGGTCAACATTAAGTCGTGTTCCGAAAGAATAGAGTGATGACATTCATTTAAACTGAAGTTTAAAAGTAGGTTGCAATGCTTCTTCATACAACTGTGAGGACTTAGGATTCAGGCTTACAAACGCACTCTTATTTTCTAGACGTTGGGCTCTTCATCTCCAATGTCAGTCCGGCAGTTTCTAGATCTGCCTCTCCTGCTTCCTTCCTCACTCGGACATTGCAACCTCTTTTAAACTGTCTGTCATCATCTATTCTTTCGACGTGACCAAACAATCTCAAAACGCAAAGCTATTCTGGATGAAAGAATAGCTTTGCGTTTTGAGATTGTTTGGTCACGTCGAAAGAATAGATGACAAGAATAGCTTTGCGTTTGAGATTGTTTGGTCACGTCGAAAGAATAGATGATGACAGACAGTTTAAAAGAGGTTGCAATGTCCGAGTGAGGAAGGAAGCAGGAGAGGCAGATCTTTGAAGAGCCCAACGTCTAGAAAATAAGAGTGCGTTTGTAAGCTAGGGGTGAATGGTGAAGTGTATAGGGTGGGGATTTCGATACGCTGCTGCTAAGTCTTCCAAGCAGTTGTATGAAGAAGCCAATATTTTGGAAGTTTTCTGCATACGGTTTTATCCAAGGTTCAGCATTTAAATGAATTTGTCAGTGATCACTGTCTAGTATTTTCGGGTTCCTCCCCATGTCAAGGAACACGACTTAATGTTGAGGAAAAATTGATGTAGATGTGTACAAATGACTGTTTTGTTTGTGAAGGAAAATATAGATATAAAATTCCATAAAGGAAAAGAATAATCCAGAATGCTTACGATTGAGGACTAATTAAGCATCAGCAATGTTAAGCAAAAACATTGCACATCCAGAGAGCCTTAGAATAATTTAGATATAATTATACCCTTTTGCATGTTTTCATAAGGCGTGCCTCCCTCTCTGCTTACATACAGTAGGTCATGCCTTCCTCTCTGATCACATGTTCCCCTAGATTCAGTCTTTTTCAGTGTTCCTTCGCAATCTCATTGTTAACTCCCTCCTTTTTAGTAAGTCATGCTATCGTTTGTATCGGCTGGGACTAGCGATGCTTCAGTTTTAAGAACTGTGGATAATTCTAAATCAAGATGGTACTGCAGATATCTCCCCAGTGTTTTGACGGTGTGACTGACAGCGCTGGGTTTCAGGAATTCACAGTTCCTTTCCGAACATAGATTATATGTACGTAAGCTTGAGCCTAGGTATAGATGTGTACAGATTGTCTTTGGCAGGTATGGTTTTCTTTTTGTCAACAGGACATTGGAACAAGGGGAACATGAGTTTCTGAAACCGCTCCCTCCTGGGTGAGGCTTCACGTAAATCCACGCATGATTGTTGTCGGTATCAATCCATCGTCGTTTCCAGTATTTCATAGGAAAGTAAAGTAAATACCGCTAAAATAAGTATTATTCAGATGTCAGTGAGTATATTTAAAGTAATTCTACAGAAAGAAGTTATTTAAATGAATACTTACGTGTAAGAATTTATATATCAGATAATCCCCTAAGTTCAGGATTGCGTCCCAGATGATTTATGTATGTTTCTCTCTCTCTCTCTCTCTCTCTCTCTCTCTCTCTCTCTCTCTCTCTCTCTCTCTCTCATTTTTTATTTGAATTTGTCCATGTTTATCCAGTTTTTCCTCTTATTATTGCACCATCATCTTGATTTAGACTGAAATAAAAGAAACAGTAAATAGAGATGAATAATTAAAACTTAAAGAAATGAAAATTTAAAACGATAAACTAAAGGAAAATTAATTATAAGCCAAAATGACCGGTACAAGAAATCGGGAGCGAGATCTCCGAAAAATTATAAAATTAAATAAAAGTAATATAGGAAAGTTGTTTTGAAAAACACAAAATCAGGAAGAAAGGAGCGTAGCTAAAAATTGTTCAGAAAATGTTAACAAATGTCACGCGTGAATATTGTATGTCGAACGCACTGAAAGTAAAAACCAAACACCAAGAACCAAATGCTGATAAATAAGAAGAGTGAAAAAGTCGGAGAGAACAAAAGTTAGAAATTAATCAAATATTTAAGAAATTGTTTTCTGAAAAATATCTGGGATTTGACAGCCCCGGAGTTCTTCCGTGTAAGAAAGGCACCATTTCGGCTGATCGATTAAAAGTGCGAAAATCCAGAAGGGAGGGAGAAGAGGGAGTGACGCGGAGGCCGCGATGAATAAGGGAGGGATGAGTCACTGTGACTCATCGTAGTGATGACAAGGATTTGAGGAGTTTCTGAAAAATATTCTTAAAAGCGAGGAGAGTCAAGTAGTGAGTAATGCATATGGGTTGGAGATGAGAAGCGACTTTGGAAATTTATGAAATTTTATTTGTTTACAGGTTTTATTTATATTTCTTGAGCTTGTGCGTAAACACGTCGTTCATCTGTTTATTTAACGTAGTAAATGGAACGAGTTGAAAGCTGTTAATTTCATATTTTGGGTGAATTTCCATTTTTAGCGAAGTAAGTTCGAATTATTATGTACCTTATTTTTCAACAGTACACCTTTTCCTCTTGTGTTGACTTTTGGAAGAATAAATCCGCGTTTAAAAAAATATAATTTTGTGAAGGTAAATGGAAGCAGGGAAGATAGAGCACATAGCATAGATGTTGAGAATTGACTCTCAAATGTACAGTTACTGTAATCCTGATTGTGACTACTTTAGTTACCGGAATCATCCAGCCGCTTCGTTTTCTGAAAGACTTTTTCAGTCATGGGGATGGAAATCTAGACGTCTTTGCTCAGTTTATCTTTTGATATACTTTGCTGTGTGACCTCAGAAATTCTGGGAAGTAGGAAATTCATATATGAGTGATGAGTTGTATATTTTTTTTTTTTATTATGTGCGTGGTAGTTACAGGGTTTGTTGGTAGTCATTTTATTAAAAACAAAATCTCAACAGTATAATGTCTTACGGATGAATTTTTTCCTTAGTATTCGTGACGAAAGAAAGTTGAAATAGTGGGAATGTACAGTATAGTACATATATCACTATCTAGTTAAAGGCTAGCAGAGGTGTTTTGAGTCGGTTTGGTTATATATATATATATATATATATATATATATATATATATATATATATATATATATATATATATATATATATATATATATATATATATATATATATATATATATATATATATATATATATATATATATATGTGTGTGTGTGTGTGTGTGTGTGTGTGTATGTATGTATGTATGTATGTCTGTATATATGTGTATGTATGTATATACATACACATATATAATATATATATATATATATATATATATATATATATATATATATATATATATATATATATATATATATATATATATATATATATATATTGCGCATGTGTAAATTCTTTGTACATTTTTACATAAAAAATTTTCTGGTGGCCTTCGAAAACTGTAAAACTAACTGATCTGTGCGTAAATGGTTTTGTTTTTTAGTAACATGTTTTTTTCGCGGCAAAAAATTCTTCTGCAATAATATTATGAGCAGTCACATCTGTCCTTACTCGCAAAACTAGTTGGAGTTTGTCGACACATATTATGATGCCCCCAGTGTCTCAGATGCGTAGACGAAATTAGAGTTCTGAGATCAGAGTGGGGAGGTGTTAGCGTATTTTTCGGGGACTTTAATAAAAGTCGTCTTAAAAAAAGAGGCTTTTAAATAAATTGAAAAGTGAAGAGAGCTTTGATCATGATATTGGCAGTCGCACCGTGGTAGATTTTCATCACCTAACCACAGTTTTTCCTTTGGTACCATTTTATTTTGCTCTCTAGTCGTCGGCTTTCCTTTCATGTCTGCTCAGGATCTTTTCTCGCACTGCCCTTGGTTCCTGGGGTTTTTCAAAGACAGTATCTTAGGTCATTTTCCATAAAGCAGAAGCGCGAGTTTCTTCCCACCCCTCTCGGCTTCCACGTAATACCAGCCAGGTTCTCCACCTCCCCCCCTCGTATAATGTGTGGGGACGAGATATCTCATGACTCATTCTCTCATTCCTTCCACAAGCACTTTTTGAAAGGCTTTTTTCTTTTTCTTTTTCAAAAGGCAGTCTCTCTTCCTTCGAGGATGAACTCGTCATTTTCTTTCTTTACCCTTTTTATTAGTTTTCTGTAAAAGAAAGCTATTGTACCGGCTTTGACTGTCCGTCCGCACTTTTTCTATCCTTCCTCAGATCTTAAAAACTACTGAGGCTAGAGGGCTGCAAATTGGTATGTTAATCATCCACCCTCCAATCATCAAACATACCAAATTGCAGCCCTCCAACCTCAGTAGTTTTTATTTTATTTAAGGCTAAAGTTACCCATAATCGTGCTTCTAGCAACGATATAGGATAGGCCACCACCGGGCCGTGGTTAAAGCTTCATTTGCCGCGGCTCATACAGCAGTATACCGAAACCACCGAAAGATAGATCTATTTTCGGTGTCTTTGATTATAGGCTGTGGCTGCTGTACAGAGAACTTGATTGCGCCGAAGAAACTTCGGCGCACATATTATTTTATTTTTTTATTTATTAATACGAGGTGTTTTGAACTCAGAATTAAGCTCACATGGTTGCCATCGCCATTGGCATTCGCATATAATAAGTTACGTAAAAAGATATAATTCAAAATAACAAGGGCTACAGAGCTTTTTTTATTATGAATCGTCTTCGTACGTTTTATCACTGAAGACTGCACTGGTTTTTTTCCAGGCTCCGTGGTCATGCCGTAAAGATTGCAGTAATTTCGTTTTCAAAGCGATGATCAGCAGTCCAGGGTGTATTTAGATGACTAAGTCAGTTTGTATAACAAGTTGGTAACATCGGGGATGTATTTATACGTCTGGAAATACTTTATTATTGTGATGTGTTTGTTCATGTATTCTCTTGATATTTGTATATTGATATGAATACTATCTGCCCAACTTGTCGAACTATAAAGACGTACTGATATTTTAGAAAATTGAGAGAGAGAGAGAGAGAGAGAGAGAGAGAGAGAGAGAGAGAGAGAGAGAGAGAGAGAACGAGCGCTTTTAGCTCAGTTGAGTGAGTATTTAATATAATTCGTAGAGGATATCAATACATATAGCTCATACATAGGCCTATTCCTAATATGAGGTATCTTTCGATTGCACTTGTTGTCATCAGTCTCAGTGTAAGGAATTTGTACTGTACGAATTATCTCGTTCGTATAATAGTAACGTTCCTCACTTTTAACTGCCTCTTGGTATTTCATATGGTTACATTGTCATTATTTATGTTTAAAGTTGATTAGTGTCAATTTGCAATAGTCAGGCAATGTTTGACGTCTCATCCATTTTCTATTTTAGCTACGAGTGAAAGCAACAGTATTGTATGGGAAACAATAATAAAATAGTCCTCCTAGCAATTGCATGAGAAAGAAGTAGATTGTATATGCGATTTATATGTTTCAGAAGCAGTAATCTGTTCAATTACACGTTCGAATTTTACTCGCTAGATACATATTTACGAAATATCAAGAAAACAAGGTACTGTACTTAGGCTTCGCAGATCTATTTTTTTTTATCTTAGCAGAGAAAACTGTCTGCATTTAACACAACACCTAGATATTTCTTCACTGCTGATGGTAAGATTTGTTTTGAAACAGTAAATTATCTCCCCAGTTGATTTTTCAGTATTTATTTTTAGATCACCGGCAAAAATTTTTTACTCAAATTATAAAATATATTGAACATCCCCGTTTATTACTTGGAATAAAAGGATGTTTTAAAATGAAATGGTCCTCTTGATGCCCGTACGTAGCCTAGGCCGGAAACGTAGATGAAAACAAGAAGAGGAAGTAGAACACATAAGGAAAGAGAAAGATTACTAGAATTACATGTGAATTTCAAACAGTGGTGGTAAGAAATAGAAACGGGTATTAAATAAAGAGCCGTTCCTCAACCATAGCCGAGTGTTTAGCAGAATTAAAAGCGTAACTTTACTGATGACAAGAAACATAGCAGAATTCCGTCTGGAAGTTTGCTTTTATTCATTAATTAAGGCTTCACTTGATACCCATCTTACTGGGAGTTTTCTCCTCCCACTCAGCTGGTCGACCAGCCCGGATGTACCCCTCAACCCGCCTTCCGTAAATATGGTTGCCAATTAATGATTCACTAGTTACACATTACGTATGTTCTGTTTTCTTCGGCCGTTGAATTTATTTCAACTTCTAAGCTGATAATACATCGTTTTCGAATGTTTGTACAATTTTGAGCTGTCATTTGAGTAATGATATCATAAGGCTGTCACTCTCATTCAAAATCTACACTGCATTGTTGGTTCAGATTTCTTTCATATATTCTACCATGTACTTTTTAAGGGTTCTAGTTTTTAAGTATTTTACAGATTCTTGCCAACTTCCCACTTCCCCTGTGACGTGATTTACCTCTTATCTCATCCTACTTTCACCTGTGCTATTTACTCCTAAACACGTATTTGAATCATCCACTTCCATTCTGTCACTATCCATACTTACATTCGTTGCTCCATCTTCCTGGCTTCAATACCTTTCTCTTGCTTACAATGACCTTCAGATGTCTCCATTTATAAGCATTCATCAGCCACTTTACATTTTTTAATGCAATGTTGCACCTTCATCTCCTGTTCATAAAGATTTATTATTATATAGTTATGGAGACATAGTACCCTTGTCTCAGGTCCACTTTTCCATCATATAAGTCACTCTTACGTCTGCGTATTTTAACACAAACTTTGCTCTCCTGATAAAAACTTGTGACTGCCCTCCGATAATTGCCATATACACAGTACATTCTTAATACCGTCCAAATTACAAAATTACATATACACATTTTCCTTTTATCTTTCAAATTTCCTTCATCTTTTAAATTTCAGTTGTGTGATACTTTCTCTGTCAAAACGTACTTTACACCTTCCGAGGTATACTAAGCGATGTTGTACTGTGTAATTGTTACATTTTTCTTTATCACATTGAGACTCATACATAGGATACAATTACTTTTACCACAGTTTCTTTCCTCCTCCAGTCAGATCTTGAGCATTTTATTCTAACATTAAACTGCCCTTGTAACACACTCAAAAGTCATTTCCATGAACATTCTCTGATTGACATACGCCTCATAAATACCTTCCACATCATAATTGTTACCAATAGTGCACCCTCTCTTTATATTCTGTTCTAATTAGGCCATTAACTGCATTTTTATTACTTGTATTATTAGCCACATTTGAACCTACATTCTACATTCACTTTTGCTTCCATATTGTAATGAAAAATAATACCTCCAACCACCCTCCTAAGATTACAATCTTTATATATATATATATATATATATATATATATATATATATATATATATATATATATATATATATATATATATTTATATATATTTTATATATATTATATATATATATATATATATATATATAAATTAATCTTGAGAAGAGTAGGTGTATGTCAAATGATTGTGTTTTTCCTACCAAGAAGGAAAATGTAATACTTAACTTTAGCAATAACATCGCAAGTTTATCAAGTAAATAAAACCAAGAATTTCAGCTCAGAGTATATTTCATACTCAAACAGTTTTACGGAGCTTGTAGAAGTACCGAACCATGAGGAAGGCCCAACAGATATAATACTGTGTGGTCATATTCTATCGTATGGGAATAGTTTCTTGAAATTTATAGTCTGCAGGTAACTGTACATCATATAAAATCTTTGTTGCAATAACAGGAAGATGCTGTATTTTTGTAGTGATCATTTTTCCAATATTGAACATTTTGAAGTAATTTTATATTTTTTATATTTCTCTTACGGCATCGTTTCTGGATCCTCAGAAAACAAGCGACTGTACAAGCCCAGAGTCAAGACGTCGTTCACCTCCTCATGAATCGTTATGGTGGCTCGGTAATTGTTCTCCTCTTGTACAAGGGAATAGTTCCACCATGCAGGATTAAAAAGTTGAACACTATCTGTAAGGATGGCCGGATAGATATAATGACCATTGAAATATCCCTGAAGCTCGTATGGTCTAAAGGTAGAGTCTCCTAAGTAGGCACCTTCGATCTGAGCACAGCTGTCGATGTTTTCATTGAGGCAGAGGACAACTGCGCAGTTTTCATTGTAAAGGAAATAAGTGAAATTGCCGTGCTCTGTCAATCCTGTGTATGATATGAGCATGTACAAAAGTTCTCGGATCCCCCAGGAGGGTAACTGTAGGTCACTATACAAGCAAAAAATTCTGACTGTTTATTAAAGTTTGCCGGACAGGTTCAGCTGATTCTGACTTGTTAAGAATGACATAGTCATAATGATCTAAAATCTCGTGTTTGTATTTTTGATGCATATTGACTTCAGTCATTTTTTCATTGCGTTTCGTGCTTTTCCCTGTCACAATTTCTTGCGAATCATGCTTCACTGAATCTTTGTTTTTTATTATATGCACTGAGGACTGCCCGGCGGTGTTGTGACTCAGAGCCCTTTCACTTCTTCTTGATGTAGAAATCTTCCGGGGAGAAACAGGTGTGTGCGTTAAAACATCCCCAATGATCAGTTTGGTGCCAGAAGAAGTGTCGTACGTGTACTCTTCAGGGTCTGATGAAACGCCCCTGAAAATCCCTGCCCCTAAAAAACCTTCCATAGGATTGTAGTGATTTGCAGCTATGAGGTTTGCGTGGTACCCTTCGGAGAAGCCCTTCCAAATCTGAGGAGCTGAAAAGGGGAATTGATTCATAGAATTAGATATAGCTGATATATTTTTATTGCTGTGTGTACAAGGATAGTGACTCAGAAACCTCATTGATATTATCTTAAATTTATTTGGGAGTTGAATAAGTTCATTATTATTATTATTATTATTATTATTATTATTATTATTATTATTATTATTATTATTATTATTATTATTATTATTATTAAACATTTGGTACTCATTTTACCCAGAGCTGCCGTTATCGTATTAAGCACGCCTCCAAAAACATACTGTCCGTACATGAAGAGAAGAAAATAATGGAAATATGCATACAATGACTGCATAAATATCAGTAATTAATTCAGCAAAATGTAAATATATGCATTTATAGACAATAGTTTTTCATTAACAAAACACCTCAATCAGTGGCGAACGTTATTGAAAGCAGGAAAGTTCTAAAGTAAAGCACAGATGAGATCATCAAGTATATAAATGTGAAAAAGCTATTTTGGCGACTTGTACATATCTTATGGAAGTTGTCGATTGTTCTTGTAAATTAACCAATATTTATTTCTTATATTGTCTTATAAACGGTGTGATAAGAATGCTAGTTAGTGTAAAAGCTCTCCACGCTTTAAGGAGGCAAGGCAATCCCACTTTTAAGAAGCTATTTTATGATTTTAGAGAATGAGAATAATTCATTGTGAAATAAACTGGAAAGGAAATTGACTTCCCGGCGTGATACCACACCATAGAATGGTCATATGGGAAAAATAGGAATATAATTATGTTGGGCAAACTGAAGACAGAAAGAAATTATATGTTAATGAACATTTGTTAGCATTCCGCAGAAATATTTTGAGACAGAAAGGAAATATTTGCTATATAATATACATAAAAACCTCCACTGATCTGTTCCGGATAAAAGGCAGAGTCTTGATCTAATATTTGTAAAGAGCAAGTTTGTTATAAGTCTTATAACTAACTGAAATTTCTTTGCAAAATTAGTATGATTAATCCAGAAAGAAATTATATGATTTTACTAATATTTTTAAAAATTAGAAACGCTTGATGTCTCATGCTGCCGAAGAAATTCCAAGATCATTAATTGTGAAACAAAACCTCAGTGTAAATTAGATTCGTTTTATTCCCATGACAAACGATTGTCTTTTGAAGATAAAAAGAGACAGAGCAAACTTACCCACTAGAAAGGGAAGTTGATCCATCCAACCTGAGCTCGTGATAACGTCTCTGACCCCGAAGGTTTCCATGTTGGAGACCGCTGGGTCGTAAAATAAAAGATCGAAGCTTATCTGCAGGAAAGATTTGATATTATTTTTGATAGTTAATCAGTTCATTTTCCTCCTCCAGGGAGAATAGTACGCGATAGTGTCAGCTAAGGCACCAGAAGAGTTTGAAGACCCAGAGCTACAAGATTTGAGGTTTGTGAAAGATAGTCACATGAAAGGCGTGAATGGCTGATTTCAGAGGCAGTGATGATGATGGTGGTGTAACCTGTTTGCTTAAGGATGAACGTATTCATAAACATTCCAATAACCATATCAACCACATGCTTGAGAATAGCACCGATAATGATATATACACATATACTGTACAGTGTTTGTGTGTGTGTATATACCGGGTGTTTCGAAATTAGAGGCCCCCCCCCTCCACAGAACAAACGGAAAGTTATGTGGTTTTCTGCTATAGCCTATCTCCAAGTACATTATTTTAAGTTTCTATTAAGCTATTTTTTATTTGACATTTCTTGTAATTTCAGACTGACTGACAGAGTTAGATACGGCCATGGCTAACGACTCGGAGGAAATCAGATGGATTGACCAAATCCGGGCTATAACCTTCAGAGAGGCCAGGGATGCTGGTGCATCCTTCATTTCACGTTCCTGGATAGCTAAATACATTAAGAGATGAATCCTTTTTTAAAAGAAACTGGAACAAAAATCCATATGACTGTCATTGGAAAAGAGTGAGAATCTTGGAAGGCGTGAAGTCCTTTCTCAGGAGTGAAAAGACATCATAGCTGAGGCAGTGGGTAGACCAAGAAAGTCTTTACGTAAATTGGCGCTTGAACTAGAAACAAAACGGGGAAAGAAGAGAAGTTATAGTGCTGTGTATCATGAGTTGAAAAAATCTGGTATCAAGCCATTTCATGTTATCAGCAAGCCCAACATCACTCAGCAACAGAGAGAAGACCGTGCATGGTTTTGTGGTTCATTTCTTAAAGATTGGGATGAAGCTGACTTTCTCCATGTTGCAGCATCAGATGAATTCTTCATTTACACAGTCAGGAAGCCAAATCATAAAAATGGCATCATTTGGGCTGCAAAGTTGGATGATATCAGCGATGACGTTGTGAAATTTCCTGAATGTTTGGGAATTTTTCTCAGTTTCACAGCCAAACGGTTAATGTGGATCATCAAAGAAAAAGGACAGTCATGGAATGGCAAATACTTCAGAGAAACTGTGCTTACTGGTGGAGTATTTCCTTTCCTCAAAGATCCTGAAAATGTGTTATCTGTTGAAGAAGTCACATTTTTGCATGATAAGGCACCATGTTTCAAGACTCTTCAGACACAGGAGCTGCTTCGATTTCTTCTCGTCAAGTGAGTTTCCAGGTAGCTCCCCTGACCTTAATGTGTGTGAAAACATTGGTAGTATCTTAAAGGATCGTGTTGAAGCGCACACAGTGAACTCTGGTGGTACACCAAGCCTCGACGACCTGCGAAGAGAGGTGACCGAAGTGCTCAGGGAAATGGAGTTTGAGTCTCAGCTTTTTTTGCGATTTGCTGAATCATACCCCTCAAGAATGCAGGCTGTGGTACAGGCAGATGGAGCTCACACAAAATATTAAATACTCAGAAACTTAAATAAATAACCTGTTTTGAATTATTTTTGTTTTTGTCCATAGCAATTTTAGTTTATACTGTAGAGGGGGGGGGCTCAAATTTCTGAAACACCCTGTGTATATATATATATGTGTGTATGTATATATATATATATATATATATATATATATATATATATATATATATATATATATATATATATATATATATATACACACACACACACGTATGTATGTATTTTCAGGTAACATCTCCACTCAAGTCATAATTTATTATTATATATATATATATATATATATATATATATATATATATATATATATATATATATATATATATATATATACTATATAGATACACACATTTATATATATATATATATGTATATATATATTATATTGTGTATATATATATATATATATATATATATATATATATATATATATATATATATATATATATATATATATACACTATATATATACACACTATAGGAAGCTGTAATTTATTAGTATATGTATTCCTCAGCTGTTGTTTAATTTCATTTATATGCATTTTGAATTCTAATTTTATTTCTATCTCTGTTTTGCTTGGATCTCCTTCCGTAACTCTAGGCTTTCAGTTTCATTGAAGCCTATTGAGTGAGTTAGTGAGTTACTTGATTTTTTGTATACGTTTTATATTCAGTTAAGATTGACAAACTAATTACGAATAAAATTCCTGAGACAAATGCCTCCAGTCTTACTAACCATAAGAGTGAAAGTGGCTCCAAAGGACGTCGCGAACATCGCTGAAGAATCTGGATCTGTCCCTTCGATGAAATGGTCCTCAATGAACAGGTGTTTCTTCCGATACCTCAAGTTGAAATGGAATTATTCTTTGGAATCTGTATTCTTTAAACATAAGCTTGCCGCTTGTGGCTTTTTAGCAATAGACTTTTCCGTAAAGTTTTCAGATGCCGGACGGCTATCATTACCATAATAATTATTGAAAGGCTCTGTGAATTCAGTTACATTCTGTCTCTTTGTCTTCCATTTTTTTTTTTTTTTTTACATTTATTTCGATTTTAGAGTCTGAGAGCAATAAGGAACACACAGACACACAAACAAATACAAACACACACACACACACACACATATATATATGTGTGTGCGTATATGTATATATGTACTTGTGATCGTATCCAGTTAGTGTTTGACATTTGGAGGAATCACAAGTCGTTTATTAAAATGACTTGAAAGTTCCATGAACCTTTAAGACAGCTTTAAGGAAACCGTACATGATAAAGACTTTGTAACGCAATTGAACTTTAATAGAAGGTGTGTGAAGAACTGTGCATTGTTAAAACTATTATTATATTACTAAGATTTATTGCTCTTTGGAAATGAATTCTTGGTAGAACCCAATATGAAAGTAATTACAAACCAAAAATATTGAAACGAAACAAACTCTTTTAGTATGAGTATTATGAGACGTATAAGAAAGAGCCAGTATGAACCGAGATACCTATAAAAAGCGAGTGGAATATTAGTAATTAGACGTTGAAGGTTCATGAGACATTAATGGGACGAGCTTTGCATTTCTGGAATATACGGGGCATCTGTAAGGAAAAAGAGATCTAACTAACCAGACATCATTTCCTACCTTGCAACAACAGCTCCTGTATCGTCGAACACTGTTTGTGTATCATAGAACTCGCATCCATTGGGCATGACGTTGGCATCTACACTTTGTTCAAGGTACGACTCGTCCTCTGACAGAACTTGGGAACAATTGAACTGTTCAGCCAGGCACACGACCAGATAAATGTGGTTCTCCAGGGCTGCACAGCTTAGATTTTTCATGATCTTTAGAGGGAAAATGATGTCAGAGGAAAGCATTATTTTATATATATATATATATATATATATATATATATATATATATATATATATATATATATATATATATATATATATATACAACACAGCTTAGATGATACAAGACCTTTGGGAGAAATGTGGTGTCAGAGTAAACCACTATATATATATATATATATATATATATATATATATATATATATATATATATATATATATATATATATATATATATTTATGTATATATACATATAATATATATATATGTGTGTGTATGTATTTATGTATATATACATATATGTTCTTTTTTTATTATTAAGCCATTTCCTCTACCAACGGAAGCCTTTTTACCGAACAAAGAGTTGCTTCCAAAAAACACTAAACAACGATCTTTTTCTTCTTCTTTTAACGTGCTTTTTTCCCATTTGTATGGGGTTAGCGCGATGCCTTCTTTTGAAGGACATTGCCCAATATATACCTTAACTTTTGAATCGCTTATGAATCCTTTGTGCAGAAAACTTCCATAACATTAGCCGCTTCATACACTTACACAAAGGTTTACCAGCAGTGCATCAAACGCCCCATGCATACACTGCCATTCTCCTCTGTCTCGTTCACACTCTCACTTCCTAGCTGTTGAAGCCCCTACTTTCTAGCAACTCATTCACATCATATTTCCAGTTCTTTCTGGGTCTCCTCTCCGGTGCTTCCAAATTGTACACTTTTAACCAGCCTATCATCCTTCACTTCTTCCACATGGCTAAAGCATCTGAAAGATAAGTCATCTCTAAAGCTTACTCCTTTTGTTTTTTTCATTTGCATTCAATAATGTACACTTCACTTCCGTAAAGGAGAGCTAACTCAACAATCTCTTCATACTTCCAGACCTTGACTTTATCGACACTCCATGTTTCCTCGTAGTCATTTGCGCACATGCCATCCTTGCTTCTCCTGTTCGGTGACTCGCCTCTTCTTTCATCCTAACACGATCCAAAATATCTACCTCCAAATACTCATAGAAATCTAATGCTTCCATTCTTCCACTACCCATGCTAACATTCATTGGTCTATTTATCTTCAGAACCTTACTCTAGCTGAGATTTACTCTGAACTTTTTCGGTTGCTTACAATTTAAAACTTTTTCGCTAAAATCTGGAATTTTTCTTCACTATCCACAATCAGCATTGTATCGTATGCAAACTCCTTGCGTCCATTAAGATATCTAATTGCCACGGAGACATCCCCATTTGTATAGCTAATCAGTCAGTGTCCTCCCTACAAATCCCAACAGGCGCTTCACTTCCTTCATGAAACTTTGTTTTTGTTCCCAGGTCATAAATCTTGTAGACCATACGTCCTCAGCATATATATATATATTGTGACGAAGTGTCCAGTGTCTGTTCTTCAAATCAAACCTGATATCTAAGTGCTTGTCCCGGAGTCTAGTGCACCATTTATATATGGTGACCCCGGAGTGTCCAGTGTCTGTTCTTTAAATCAAACCTGGTATCTAAGTGCTTGATATTTGATTACCAAACTTACCATTTATTCAACAATTATAGTTACCTCACAAAAAGCCAGACACCTGAACCCTCATCACACATACAAGACGACTGATTTCTAAAGGCAACAGTGATCTCTTATAAAACTTATCAATCATGAAAGAAAGCAGATAAAGTTCGTTAAACAGGTGTGAGGTAAAATCTAAGGGCATCACTCCATTAACATTATAAAAGTTCAAATATTTCTATTTATTTAATTTCCCTGGTTCGAGCTCACTTCAATTACTTGAAGGAAAACATCTCACTTACCACTCTATCTCTAATTCAAATCAAAATTACTGGTGGGTCAATGAATGAAACTCTGATATATTTTAAATACAAAAATTTATTTCTAAATTCAAAGATTATACATGACATTAACAGTCTCAGGGAAATTTATTATTACTTCAAGATAAAACAAAATTGGATTAAATCTGAATTAATCATCAGTCAAAATTAAATCAGAAATTAATTTATTAATTAATCAAAAGGGTTATTCAAGAAGAATTTAAATTGTTGAGTAACAAAACTTCAATTCCCAAGTGTTAAACAAAATAAGGCAAATAAATCAGTCATGTAAAATGTGGATACAAAAGACACAGAAATATATACTCTGCAAAAAGATTAGATATAAAAAATGTAAAGCAAAAATTAAGGCAATAGCAAACACACCACATATATGTATAAAAAAATTCTTCAAAAGATAAAGCATAAAACATATAACACGAAAAATATTAAAAAAGTGAAAAGGTATCTTTACATATAACCACTGCAGATATTATTTTCAGTGCACTGAGAACCCATAATTATATTACAATACCTTGGTACCAAATTGCTTCGTGTTTTTAACCAGGCGCCGTTACACACACACTTAATAAAATACACTGTTCAGATAACTCAGACACATTTACTAAGGGATTAAACAATTAAAGATATGAGTGACCATCGTCTACCAAAATATCAATTACATTAAAACGGGACGTTCTTAATCCCGAGAACGAGCGAGAGAGAGGGGAGAACGCATCTCCTTTTAGCAACGCTTTTGGTCTCTGAGTGTCGGCCCCTTGTAAGGCATCTTAGACGCAGCAGGGCACAGCCTATGGGTGCGGGGACAGGTCACAGACGATGTTTTTATTTTAAAACTCTTTAAAATGATAATTAGAGACAAAGTGGAATTACAGTTAACACTAATATTTATCATTACATAGTTTCAGAACAAGAGAATCTCTAGTTATTATAATAAGAATGGAAAACATTGCTTCACATAACATTCCTCAGTGACGTTCGGCAACTTTCGTAATGGAATTTCCCACCCCTCTGTTTTGACCGGGCCCCATAACGCCTTGTACGTTAATGGATTTAGTCATATGAGAAGGTGTTAATCTCAGCAAGTTTTGAATAGTGACTAAACAAATCGCGTCCCTATACAATGAACAAGGCTCTTAGTCTCGCTCAGCTCAACGCATACGTCGTCCTCTCAAACTACACAGCGTTTAATCACTGCAACCTCTTTTACGGTATACGCGTATCTAACTACAAAACCATACAGTTATACAACAACTCACACATAACATGGGGAGATTACTGCATTATGAAAACCACAGCATAAGAAATATATATATATATATATAATATATATTTATATATATATATATATATATATATATATATATATATACATACAGTATAAATATATATATATATATATATATATATATATATATATATATATATATATATATATATATATATATATATATATATATATATATATATATATATATTTTTTACGTTTTTCCGTGGTTTTAGTTTGAAATATGCTCTGTGAGACAGGTAGCAACAATTTAAGTTAATTTAGCCTTGTGATTCTGACTTCGTGGGTACGGGAAAACGTAAAAAAGAGGAAAACAAAGGAGAATTTCATATGAGCATAGGGCTCTGGTTACTGAGGGAAATATTACGTAAAACACGTGGGCACATTTAAAGTAGTGTATTTACATAAATGACATTAGTACGGGAAAGAGGAACTCAGTAGATTGAATGAAACTGGGGAATTCCAGCCACAGCCCGAGAAGCTTCCACGATAGGATCCCTCTGAAATGAGAGATATGCACATTATACGCCAGTAATGAAAATAGACAAAAGAATAATGAATTGAAGCTGCACTGAGGGTGCCAAAGGAGTAATAAAGAATTAATACTGCCGATGCAAGAGGCGCACGGACATTAGACAAGGGAGATTTCTGGCTTTCTCTTTAAGAAAATATTACGAGACAAAAGCGTGACTGAAATGGGGCTCTTCCAGGGCACTTTACCTTAGCAGATTTTCCGAGGCGCGTAGAAGGCGGTCCGTGGATGACTTGCGATTTCCGAGGGCGAGTTTCTTCCACGTGGTGAGATGCAAGGGCTTCCGTGAAAAGCGGCAAGGCGATGGGGACTCCTCGAAACTCCAAGCAATGGCGTGTGGGCTCGAGGAATACGGTTGAAGGGCACGAGGAGAAGTATACTTTGGGAAGGGCCACGTGGTTAGGATGCAAGGGCATCGGTGGGGCCAGGTGTTGAGGACGTCTTCACAAGTTCACTCCATATCTTCCAGCCCGCGTGTGTGTCTGAGACCTCGTGGGCTTTTGCCTTTTATCCCCTCCTATGGGGCAGGGGGGGCGTCCATCACAGATGCTTTGACTCATTGCACCTGCTGCCCGCAGGGGAGGTTTTGGCCTGTAGGAGAAACGCCCAAGCCAGATTACTTTTGCCTCGAAGGAAAGATCTTTATCAAAAATGGGAGCGCCTTTAATCTTTTAACCCTTGTTTTTAAGTCGATAGACAGATGGTCTATCGATCGGCCGGCTGGCAGTAAATGAACAACCAACAACAACAAAGGAGGGGGGGGGAGGTAATTTGCTAGCGAATTCTTGCTAATCATAATACCTCCCCATACAAGATGATGTACATACCTCCTTCGGGTGTGTACATCGATATTCAGAATGAGCGGCAAATGCTTTACGTTACTCTACATTCTGCCTTGCAATGAACTTTACTCCTAAGGGTTTTATGAAGCTGAGACATTACTTTTAATAACACATTGGGACAATTTTCGTTAACAGAACGCAAAGTGATTTAAACACTTGCAAAAGAATAATTACTTTAGATTTGGTTACCCACTGTAACTTTATAAAGTGACTCGAACAATTGTGAATTAATTAAGATTATAGGACCACGTATATGAGGCTATGGCCAACAAATGAAAAGAAATGGTTATTGTTCAAGAATTAAAATACACGGTTACTTAATTTTAGATAAAATGCATGCGGTTAGTACAATCTGCCTTGAAGAGGCTGTGTAAATGAAAAACAGCGTTTATTTTTGTAAATGACATCCCCTTTTACACGATACTGTAATGACTATACATATTCGCATTGATAATTTATCTTCGTTTTAACGCATTTTGGCTCAGCTATCGTTCAACGCGAGCTGAGGGATGACCCACACCGGAATTTGACAGTCGTATGCGGGCGAGAGTATTCGCGAGGTTTTAATTCGCTAACCTTAAACTACGCTAATTTTATGCGTCTACTGCCTACTCAATGTTATGACGGGCGAGCAGACAAAAGATGTGGGGTAGGACAAACAGCGATCTTGGAAGGAATGGAAGGGGGAAAAGGGATAATAATAACAAAAGGAAAATTACCAAGACGTTACGAATGAAACTTGACCGCATATGAAAGGCGGGACACGTCTCTCAGAGCTTACGAAAAGGGGCATTTAAATCACAAGGGCAAGAGTTTATGACTCGCGATTCATTAAAATAAAGATAACTAAATGACTAAAAGAAAGTAAATGATATTGGCAGAAGAGCTAAGGGAAAAAGAGTGAGGGTTTTATTGTGTTAGGCGGGAATCTATCGTCCTACGCCTATAAATTACGGCCCGACTATCACTTCAGTCCCAGGGCGAGGAAAGTGCACCAAGGGCGCGACTCCTTCAGGAGGGCTGACACCACGCCCGGTGCCAAGGTATGGGCGCAAGGGCGTGCCACTTCTCACTCTGTTATTCTTAATGATTTATACATTGTGTGGGGAATGGTATCCCGTATTTAATTGCCTCTTGTGGGGATAATTTAAGGGAAGATTAGTAGAGGATGGTAAGAGATAGCAGTTCCTGAGGAACGGAAGAAGATAGAGGAGGGTCTGACATCCCCTTCTGGATTAGGGGTGCCAAGACCTTCGAAAATGAAATGGTGGCACAGGTGCCATGGGAGCTCTAGAGCTCTTTGTAAATTACCTGGAATGTCCCACGCCCGTGGTAATTTCGCCTCGAGTCTTTCTTAATGGGACAGTCGTCCTCGGCCGGGAAGCGGAGGGCCCGCGACCGGAGGGCGGCACGGAGTACCACCTGGGCCTGCTGATGCGACAGCTGACGCAGGAGTGTTCCGTCGCGGGTTCTACCATGATCCGTCGCGGCTCTTGTAGTTCATCGGCCAAGTGAGATATGGCAGAATCCTGACTTGCAATTGCGTCGGCGACGGGCTGAGGCAGAGAGGAGGCGGTCGGGGGTGGCGTGAGCGGCTCGCAGGTAACGTTGACCAGCTCAGGCACGGGTTGCGAGGCCGCACCTGCAGGTGAGCTTCCGCGGTGGTCGGGAGGAACCCTCTCTGACCGACGCTGGTAGCGGTGCCAGGCCGGGGGAAGAGAGGGGGTCCTGAGTTGGATCCCGTGAATGGAGATCGGCGTAGCGCTCTGGCGCTGGCACTAGGGCAGAGTCAGGCGCTATCAGAGGTTTCTTGGGCTCGTCGGTCAGGACGGACGAAGCTTGGCCCTGCTCGGGGCATGCAAGTGGCACCGGCAGGAATTTGGCATCTCCTGAAGGGAGATTTGATTGGGGCCCTGGCACTGGCACTGAGGCAGGGCCGGGCACTGGAATGGATCGGGAACCGATCGGGGGCCACTGTACATTGTACTCAGGTGGCACTGGTGGGGACTGCACGTCCTCCTGGTACCCAGGGGCGCCAGTCTTGGCTGAGGGAGAAGCGGGGAGGATTACTCGCGCCCGCGGGAATGATTCGGGAATGGGGACCCCTAGATTGTCGTGATTTCGGTGGGGACTGAAAGTCCTGTCCCAGGATGACGTCATAGCCTCCAGGGGGAGATGGCTTGCTACTGCAAGATTGCAAATTTTGGATTGGTGAGGTCTTGTGACTCTCAATTGGACCGTAGGGGAGTATCATTTTGAACTGATTTATTCCCTCGATCGTGACGAGTTTTCGTCTATTGACGATAGCTCCGTGGGGAACTCTGTCCCTTCGGATGAGGGAGATTTGCGCGCGCCCGAGTCCTCGAAAGCAGTGACTCGGCGCGCGGGCTCGCTACCTCGTGGAGGGGCCACGTATACAGGCCCTTCGGCGGAGGGCCTAATGACTGGGGATCTGTGACGGCCAAGGCGACGGTGGGAGTAGTTGATTTATTATTGCGTGGGCATTTCGCCCATGCGGAGAATGGCCATAGACCTTGCACGCCGTGCAAAAGGTCTGGCTAAAATCTTTCCGCGCTGCCCTGTGGAGGGCGCAGGCGAGTTATTTGTCGGTTTTCCGGGAGAGAGGAGCCGGTTTCTTGTTCCGGCACTGTTCGGAGGAATGCCCCGTTTTCTTGCAATAATGGCAAGTTAGGGGCTTGCCCGAGTTCCCATTTTTGTGGGAATTTGAACCTCCGAGGAGGGACGGGGATTTATCTTCCGCCCCATGGATCCTTCTTGAGGGTGGTGAGTTTCCACACATGTCTGCTATTCGGCAACACTCGGTGAGTGTTGCTGGGGCTTTTTCCACTATATGAGTGGCGAGGGCAGGAGGGGCGAGCGCAGGAAATGCTCGAATTTAAACCGCTCGAGTACCTCGGCGGTGTTAGTGGCTCCTTCGAATCGAGCCATTTTGTCAACGCCCGCTCCGAATGGTACGCCTAATCGGACCAAGTCTGGCCTGCTTCTCTGGGCTGCTTTCTCCAACGTCTCCTCCACCGGCTCGGGGGTAATCTCGCACGCCAGAAGTAACTGCTTGGCGTACGGCTTCCCAGTTTCCGATCGTCTGCGGGAAGGGGCGTGGTAGGCAACGAGGGCCTTTCCGCCCAGGAATTTAGTGAGAACAAGGGAGAGTTCCGCGGGGAGAGATCGCAGCACTCCAGGACTCGTTCGGCCCTTTCAAGCCATACTTCGGGTTCGGACTCGGTCCATTTTGGCATGAACGAGTGAGCTTGGCTGAGGGCACTCATCCCCGCGGCAGGGGCGGGGGTGGCGGGCTGTCGTTCTAGCATCTGGAGCTCGTGGGGCGCTGTCGATCTTCTCATTCTCGATCTTCCCATTCTCGTTCCTCCCTTTTCTCTTGGGCGATTCTGTCTCTCTCCCTCTCTGCACGTTCTTTTTCCTTCTCCTGCTCTTGGGCAATTCGTTCTCTCTCTCTCTCCGCCTTGGCATCGTCCACTCGTTCTTGAACCCATGCTCTCAGATCTTGCCCCGATAGTCCCATGTCCTTCCCAGCGGACATGTAGAATTTGAAATCCTCGTTTTGTTGGGCTCTGGTATTAGCCATCTTGAAATAATGGGTATATGATCTTGTCTGAAAAGACTCAATTGCAGGAATCTGAAACACTCAATTGTTCAGACTGCAGGCGAATGGATCTGTCTGAATAAGACAGGTGATTAGTAAGTCTGAGAAGACTTTGTTAAAATTTTATATGTCTTGAAAGACTGGTTGTTCTTGGCGAACGAATTTTTAATATGCGTCTCGGAAGACGTAGTTGGATTTTGTCACGCTCGGACTTGGCCGGCTGTAGCGTGAAGTTAAGGAGTTGTTCTAACGAACTAGAATGATCAGTCCCGTAAGGGCTTAGATGTGTGTGCTTAGACTTAATTTTGGGTTGAATGAACTACACTATATAATGTCTCAAAAGGACTTAATTTTGGGTTCCCAGGAATGAGAAATTCTCTCTGAGGACCACGCCACGTGCGACGTAGAATTTTAGGAGTCTCTGAGGACTGGAATTTTGGAGAAAAGGGAGTCTCTGAGGACTGGAATTTGGAGAAATTCTCGCCACGTACGACGTAGAATTTTAGGAGTCTCTGAGGACTGGAATTTGGAGAAATTTCGCCACATGCGACGTAGAATTTTAGGAGTCTCTTAGGACTTGGAATTTGTGGAATTTGAATTTGGAGAATTCTCGCCACGTGCGACGTAGAATTT
Source organism: Macrobrachium rosenbergii (assembly GCF_040412425.1). Taxonomy (NCBI): domain Eukaryota; kingdom Metazoa; phylum Arthropoda; class Malacostraca; order Decapoda; family Palaemonidae; genus Macrobrachium; species Macrobrachium rosenbergii. The sequence goes on along the minus strand of NC_089751.1, from coordinate 21,315,790 downwards.
TAGGAGTCACTTAGGACTTGGAAATACGATTCGTCCCTTAGGACTTAGAAATTACTAACGGGAAACCCAAAGAAAAATGTATGCTGGGAAATGAATGGGGAAATAAAAAAAATGCTACACACGCGGGCATGGGCGGGTGGGGGTGCAGGTCGTCTGGCCAACACCGGAGGTATTTTTAGATTCTGGGTGAATGAACCTGTATATTTATATACCGTCTGGGATTCCGGGAATTTCCCAGTCGTCTGAGAGGATAACAGTACAACGGCCTAGTAATTTTCCCTATAAGCGGAGTTTAAATTTCGCTTTCCTAACACCTAAGCTCGAATTCTAACTACACTGAGAGAATTTTCAGCAATGCAAGCTGACTTCGTCGTGTCCCACGTGGGAATTTATTCGCGCCTAAATAACAGTTCGCTAATTCGAAATGCGAAGTAAAAGTTATCACAGAGGAATTTCTTTCGCACTATTCCTCGAAGCAAGAATATGGCAAGGATTTTAACACAGAGGAATTTCGCACTATTCCTCGAAGCAAAGGATGGTTAGCACTGGTTATTTCCTAACTACCTATCCTGAAAGGCATGCATTAACGAATCTAATACGGCGGTTCTTTTCTCTCAGTGATTACATGCGTCCCTATTTCTAATTCCTAGAACAGTCACGATTGTAAAAAGGTTTTGCTAAGATTAACACATTACTTACGTGGAATTTTCTGGATCTGTGTGCTGGTTTTACACAAAAGGTTCGTAATTGTCTCGTACCCAGCTTAGCTTTGCTAATAGCTGATCTGGCAAGTTGCAAATGCAATAAAGCAACACTAGGGAACTGCAACTGCAAAACGAGATCTATGGCCAGGTCGCCATTTTTACGTTTTTCCGTGGTTTTAGTTTGAAATATGCTCTGTGAGACAGGTAGCAACAATTTAAGTTAATTTAGCCTTGTGATTCTGACTTCGTGGGTACGGGAAAACGTAAAAAAAGAGGAAAACAAAGGAGAATTTCATATGAGCATAGGGCTCTGGTTACTGAGGGAAATATTACGTAAAACACGTGGGCACATTTAAAGTAGTGTATTTACATAAATGACATTAGTACGGGAAAGAGGAACTCAGTAGATTGAATGAAACTGGGGAATTCCAGCCACAGTCCGAGAAGCTTCCACGATAGGATCCTCTGAAATGAGAGATATGCACATTATACGCCAGTAATGAAAATAGACAAAAGAATAATGAATTGAAGCTGCACTGAGGGTGCCAAAGGAGTAATAAAGAATTAATACTGCCGATGCAAGAGGCGCACGGACATTAGACAAGGGAGATTTCTGGCTTTCTCTTTAAGAAAATATTACGAGACAAAAGCGTGACTGAAATGGGGCTCTTCCAGGGCACTTTACCTTAGCAGATTTTCCGAGGCGCGTAGAAGGCGGTCCGTGGATGACTTGCGATTTCCGAGGCGAGTTTCTTCCACGTGGTGAGATGCAAGGGCTTCCGTAAAGCGGCAAGGCGATGGGGACTCTCGAAACTCCAAGCAATGGCGTGTGGGCTCGAGGAATACGGTTGAAGGGCACGAGGAGAAGTATACTTGGGAAGGGCCACGTGGTTAGGATGCAAGGGCATCGGTGGGGCCAGGTGTTGAGGACGTCTTCACAAGTTCACTCCATATCTTCCAGCCCGCGTGTGTCTGAGACCTCGTGGGTTTTTGCCTTTATCCCCTCCTATGGGGCAGGGGGCGTCCATCACAGATGCTTTGACTCATTGCACCTGCTGCCCGCAGGGGAGGTTTTGGCCTGTAGGAGAAACGCCCAAGCCAGATTACTTTTGCCTCGAAGGAAAGATCTTTATCAAAAATGGGAGCGCCTTTAATCTTTTAACCCTTGTTTTTAAGTCGATAGACAGATGGTCTATCGATCGGCCGGCTGGCAAATAAATGAACAACCAACAACAACAAAGGAGGGGGAGGTAATTTGCTAGCGAATTCTTGCTAATCATAATAATATATATATGTATGTATGTATGTGTATATGTGTGTGCATGAGTGTGTGTATCTGTGTAGGTGGTATGTGATGAGAACAAGTGGCGCTCTGAGTATATGTTTGTGTTGTGCCAGAAATGCTCTGATTAAGAAATCCCTTTGTGAAATTCTATAAAGGACAGGCTGTCTTCTATAACACTAGTTGAGATACAGGAGAAATAAAAAAAAGTATGAAATCGAAGATTGATGGCAGCTTCGAAGTGTGTTGCACCATTTAATAATGATGTAAAACGTGTTCAAAAGCATTGTTGACTCGTGGTGGTGTGATGTATTGTGCTGAGTGCTCGTCAGTTTCCGATGTTATGCTTCTTGGTAAAAGGATGCAACTTGTTTATGTGGTCTTGTGTGTGTGATACGAGTTGCATGAGGCAACGCGGGAGTAACGTTCTTTCGTGCGTGAGCGTCAAGTGCGAATGCGCCAAAGGGTTAGCCATAGGCAGACCAGAACAGAGGGATAGTACGTGTCTCTTTTGTTTTATATATTAATTCCCGAAAAGGCCCACAGCCGTTTAATTACACCTATAATTACACGGCTGTGTGTGACCCCTTTTGAAGGGGTCTTTGCATATAGATATGCTGAAAGGTTTATGCGTTGAAATGGAGCAACTAGTGTGTTTGTATGACACCCATAAAGCAGATTAAAATTGATGCTAATATGCAATCCTTAAACATTCCTCCTCTCACACCCTCTTCCATTCATGTCCAGTTTTCCTTCCCCAAAACATTCTTCTTATTTCTTACCAGGCTTGAGTCTGGAACGTCAAGGTAGTCGCAAGGCACTTCTTTATTTTCAGGTTCCGGAACAACTTGAGTCTGCGGCAAGTACTCGCCTAGCGTCGAGCCCAGAATCAGCCCCGTGAGGCCATGCTCAGGGAAGACGAAAATTTGGGCGCCCTGGAAGAAACGGGTAATGCAGATTAGGTTTCCTTTCTCATCTTTTCACGGTTCCCGTTGATGCTGTTGAGGTCAGCCATTCCCTAATGGAATGACAGCTCGGAAACTTTCTCTCTCTCCTCGGTCAGGCTTCGAGAACCTGTTTCCCGTTGCCGACATCGGCGACACAAACTTTATTTTTCTTTTCCGCGTTTTCGTTCATTAGTTTTTCGCGTTATTAAGGACATTAGGGTGTGTTTGTTTCGATTGTGTCGCATTGGTACAAAGCCAAAAAATAAGTTTTTTAGTCTTACTTTTAAATACCTTGCGAGACTGTACTCTGCGTAATGTGAATCTAAAAAAAGATATGTAACAAATATTCATTAGTATTGTACAAGATATATGATTTTTCTTCCTTACTCGTTTGGAAAAGATGTTTTTGGAATTATATTTTCACAATGGTTTTTTTTTTTTTTACAGTGACTGTGACTTTATTATTTTTGGTCATTAATTTATGATGCATTGCTAATGCTTTAATAATTATAATTGCCTGATTAACAATTTTAGTATGTCTCGGACTTCAGACATATATAACACAACTGTATTTAGACATTTCAATTTTCGTGCTGCCATTCGAAAAAATTTTTTTTTTTCATTTCCATTTCGATTTGCTTATAAGCTATATTCTGTAAGAATTTGTTGTGTAGGTTAAAACCCTCCATGGGTATTTAAGCCTTACGTTTTTTGGTAAAGTCTGGGGGATATATGAATCTTTATGATTTTCAGTTAACGTAACAGCTTTTCTTATTTCTTTTATACCACCCCCGGCCTGCCTAGAAAAGAGATAAGGAACAGAAAATCATACAAATTATATAAAACAAAGTATGGCTTAAATACTCATGATGGGTTTTGATATATATATAGATATATATATATAAATGTATGGCTTAAATACTCATGGGTTTTGAATACGAACCTCTAGTGATGGAGCCTGAACGATCTGATCAGATAGGAAAGGTGGAAATTTAAACGTCTTTGGGACTTAATTCCGCCTCTCAAACAAGGGTGGTTTTAGGGTTTCAAGCAAAATAGAAACCAGAAGAGGGTTCGATTGTAAAGTGGAAAATTGCGATATAACTGAGTAGTGTGATAATGAATAATCTTCCCAAAGAAAATATAGAATATGATGACCTGACGGGAGTTACAAGTCTGCCAGAAAGGTAGATAAACTCTCTTATTTTGGTATCATCACCTGTGAAAGAGAAAGGGGACACCTGCCAGCGGAAAGAAAGAGGGTGCAGAAGAAATGGAATGTCAGAGTTATTGACTAATCGCCTTTCAATTAATGCACTCGAGACGAGAAAGTAAAAACGCATAATAAAATATCACCACGAAGAACAAACAAGAAAAAAGTTTGGGTTTTATGAAACAGTTATGAAAACAGTGTGGAACCTCAGACGTTCAAATCAGATTGGCGGTTAGATTTCATTATAGTGAAGGAAAATAAAAAACTGCATAATCTAACAATGAAAAATATGTAACAAAAATTCGTCATTACTACTATATAAGGTACTAAGTATTTTTTCCTTACACGTCTGGGGAAAGCGCTGTTGTTGTAGAGAGAGAGAGAGAGAGAGAGAGAGAGAGAGAGAGAGAGAGAGAGAGAGAGAGATTGGGGAGGGGGAAGGGGATGTGGTTTGGGTAGCTAACTTGACTGAACTAGAGTTCTCGACTCGGAAATACTCTCAAGATCAGAATTGGCGATTAATTAAGAGTCATCATTTTAAGAAAGCCTTTGAACATCAAAAAGGAGTGGAAAACAAAGTCTGTTGTTTGATAGATTCAGATTAAAGTAAGCCACTGATAAATGAACAGAAAGTGTGTTGGTGAGAAATAGGAACTGCAGGAAGAACTTCATTAAGAATAAAGAAGAGCAGATGTTATGCCCTCAGCAGGGGAGGATGACAAAGTGCGCTAAGATAGGAAAGAGGGTCGCCATCAGATCTTGCCGTGCGGAAGACAAACTGATGATACGAACGTCAAGTTAGATTCGAGTGTCCCTCACTCTGTCAGTTTTCGACCTAGAATTTGACAAACCTTACCTCCGCCGAAGCCTCTTTAATGTACTTGATGTACTCTTTCGCATTTTCTTTCAGGGCTGCAAGTCCGCCTCCTCTGATGTCATCAAAGGATTGGTATTGGAGAGCAGCCGCTCTATACCCAATATACTCTCCAGTAGTACCATCGGAGTGGGAGTGTGGCTTGGCAAAGTTCGAGAATTGGTGTTCAGCTTGAGAACTTGGTTCGGAATTGTATTCGTCCTGGTGGTGTGGATATTTTCTTTGTCCTGCGACCTCTCCAGCAACTATTAGAAAGCTGGAAGCGCAGGCAATAAATAAAACTTGGGTAAAGTTCAGCATTGTGCTGAGTCGTGAATTGATTAGGGTCTTGCCTCTCAACATTGATTTTATAGTGCCTTGTCAGTGAGATTGTCTCGACAGATTTTTTGTGGACAGACGATAAGGACTTAAAAAGAAGCTCTGTGAACAGGGATGTGTCACCAAGGTTACAAGTTTTCATAGATGTATATGCATGTGTGTATATGTATGTATGTAAGCGTGATATATATTTAATTTGGTGGTGTACTGTATGGAAGTGCTACAGGAAGGAGGAGAGAAGCCACAGAAAATACTGGATAGATAGGGTGAAAGATGCACTGGAAAGGAAGGGCCTCAGCATCCAGAAATTAGGATCCTTGGAAAATGAGAGGGTGTTCGACACACTGTTAATGAACCATCTTTATTGGTGTACTAGTTGACCAGTCCGGTGCTGCCTGGGAAATCTCTGAATGACAACTGTTAAACTCTCTCTCTCTCTCTCTCTCTCTCTCTCTCTCTCTCTCTCTCTCTCTCTCTCTCTCATTTTAAGATAGTTCCTTCAGTTACATTGCCCAGCATTTTTGACATTTTATATTTCACCTCTCCCCCCCCCACCCCCGTTCCTTATCGGGGCTGAACTTGGACTGGAAGGGTATTGGGAGTCTCTATTCATCCCAGTGATCTCGAAAACTATGGAGTAGAATCTAAAGTCTGTCATTCTCGACATTTTATTTTTCACCCCTTCTCAACCCCCGCCTTCCTATTGGGGCTGAATTTGGACTTAAAGTTCATTGGGAGTTTCACTATTCATCTCAGTGACCTCAAAACCTACGGATTAGACACTAATATCTGTAGTTTTCAGTTATTTTTACATGTCACCACCTTCCCACCCTTTCACACCCCACTTCCTATCAGGACTGAACTTGGACTTAAAGGGCATCAGGAGTGTTTCTATTCTTTTCAGCGACCTCAAAAACTTTGGATTAGATGCTAATATCTGTCGTTTTTGGTCATTTTTACATGTCACCCGCTTCACACCCTCCTTTCCCATCAGGGCTGAACTTGGACTTGAAGGGCATTGGGAGTGTCACTATTCATCTCAGCGACCTCGAAAACTATGGATTAGACACTAATACACTAATATCTGTCATTTTCGATTATTTTTAGATGTCATCCCCCTTACCAACCCTTCCCACCCCCTCCCTATTGGGCTGAACTTGGACTTAAAGGGCTTTGGGAGTGCCACTATTCTTTTCAGGGACTTCGAAAACTATAGAGTAGACACTAATATCTGTCGTTTCGTTTATTTTTACATGTCACCAGCCTCCCACCCCACCCCCTTCCTAGGGCTGAACTCAGGCTTAAAGGGCATCAGGGGTGTCAGTATTCTTCTCAGGGACCTCGAAAACTATGGATTAGACACTAATATCTGCCGTTTCGGTAATTTTTACATGTCACCACGTTCCCACCCCTTATCACCCCCCTTCCTTTCAGGGCTGAACTTTGACTTGAAGGGCATCGGGAGTGTCACTATTAATCTCAGCGACCTTGAAAACTATGGATTAGATTACAATATCTGTCATTTCAGTTATTTTTGCATGTCACCCTCTTTGCACCCCCTCCCTATCAGGGCTGAACTTGGACTTAAACCATCTTTATCTCGAAAACTATGGATTAGACACTAATATTTGTCGTTTTCTGTAATTTTTACATTTCACCCCCTTCCCACAACCACCTTTGGTGCCAGTGACGTCTTGCCCCCACAGTGTTCTTTCCCAGATGGTAAATCATATGTATACCAAGTTTGGTTGAAATTGCACAATGTGTTTCAGAGTGTATGTGGAACATACACAAACACACACACACACATACATACATACATACATACATACATACAGACAGATATTTTCATATATATATAGATGAAACTGCTAATGTTCTGGAAGTTTTCTAAGGAAAAGTCCTTCCAGGATTCAGAAGTTAAGTATGAATGTTGCTGAGGTTATTGTCTTGTCTTTTCTTGGGCCTCTCCTTGTCGTTGAAAACTCCTCATGTATTACTGTAATAATCTTTAGTTCAAAAACATAAGTTTTGACTTCGTGTCCACATATATTTATGTCAAGTATATCAGCACCAACCCCATTCTCATCAACATGCTTATCATATAAGAAAAATTATAAAATGAGGTATAAAATACTTGATTCGTAACGGCTACACTCAAAGAGGTATGGCTTCACAATAATCACTTATTAAAGTAAAGTACCCAGTGCTTCACCTCTCGTCCTGATAAATCCCCTTAACTGAGACAACAAAATAAAGCATTAATCGATGTAATACTTTCTGACAGAAGATCCACAGATTATGTCTGTAAAAAGTGGTGGTTTTCAAAGAATAAAGAACATTTTTGTGACATGTGCATGCATTGTATACACACACATGCACACACACACACACATATATATATATATATATATATATATATATATATATATATATATATATATATATATATATATATATACTATATATATATTATAAATATTCACTACTGAATAAATAAATATATATATATATATATATATATATATATATATATATATATATATATATATATATATATATATATATATATATATATATATATATATATATATATATATATATATATATATATATATATATATATATATATATATATATACTGTATAAATATATATATATATATATATATATATATATATATATATATATATATATATATACTCTATATATATTATTATAAATATTCACTACTAACCCCCTTCCTTACCTCTTCGTAGAATAATAAATAATAATTAAATAATAAATTCGGTTATTTTTACATCTCACCCCCTTCCCTCCCCCTCTCCCCTCCCTATCGGGGCTGAATTTAGACTTAAAGGGCATCAGGAATGTCATTATTCATCTAAGCAACCTCGAAAACTATGGATTAGACACTAATATCTGTCGTTTTTGGTTATTTTTACGTCACCCCCTTCTCACCCCTCCCTATCGTAGCTGGGTTTGGATTTGATGGGCATTGGGAGTGTCACTATTCATCTTAGGGACCTCGCAAACTATGGATTAGACACTACTATCTGTCATTTTGGGTTATTTTTAGATGTCATACCTGTCCCACCCCGTTCTCACCCCTTCCCTATCAGGACTGAATTGGACTAACAGGGCATTGGGAGGGTCACTAATCATCTCGGTGACCTCAAAAAAAAAAATGGATTAGACACTACTATGTCATTTTCAGTTACATTTACATGTCGCCCCTTCTCACCCCCCTCCCTATCGGGGCTGAATTTAGACTTAAAGGGCATCAGGAGTGTCACTATTCATCTCAGCGACCTCAAAAACTATGGATTAGACACTAATATCTGTCATTTTGGATTATTTTTACATTTCACTCCCCTTTGCACCCCCTTCCCACACATCCCCCTTTGGTGCCAGTGATGTCTTACTCCCACAGTGTTCTTTACTAGATGGTAAGTCTTATGTATACCAAGTTTGGTTGAAATTGCTCAATGTGTTTCAGAGTGTATGTGGAACACACACACACACATAAATACATCTGTTTTTAGATAGTGATATATATATATATATATATATATATATATATATATATATATATATATATAGATATATATATATATATATATATATATATATATATATATATATATATATATATATATATATATATATATATATATATATATATATATATATATATGTATGTATGTATGTATGTATGTATGTATGTATGTATGTATGTATGTATGTACCGGAATATGCCTTTTTCCTCTTTTGAGTGAATGTCACCAGAACAAGAGAGCCTTCCAGCTCTCAGTGAATCACCAACAGATGAGGTTGCTAGTCCCATGTTTCTCTTGGCCACAGCCAGTGCTGTTACTTTTTCATGGACAGGTCTGCTATACCACTCAGTAATTACTGAACATATACTACATATGTGAGATATATATATATGTGTATATATATACACATTATATAGATATTTATACTCATATACATTATATATATATATATATATATATATATATATATATATATATATATATATATATATATATATATATATATATATATATATAATATATATATATATATATATATATATATATATATATATATATATATATAAATATATATATATATATATATATATATATATATATATATATATATATATATATATATATATATATATATATATATATATATATAATGTATAACATATATGTACACACACACACACAATGCTTGCACTCTTCCAGCAAATTCCTAGAGCTGTATCAAAAGCAAATTTGGGTTTTATGTTCCTTATCTTGAGCACTCCACCTACACTCTGTGAATTGAATGACTTATATATGTAAAAAAAAATCTTGAGAACTTCTTCAAGTTTGCTTTTATTTGCTAAATACGAAATTCATTGGTAATTTTTGTAAAAAGGCAAAATTCAAAACTCATATGCATTTTTTGCCCATTTACAAAAATTACCAATGAATTTGGTGCATAGCAGATAAAAGCATGCTTGAAGTAGTTCACATGATTTTTTTTTACACATATCAGTCATTCAGTTCACAGAGTGTAGGTGGAGTGTTCAAGATAGGGAAAAATAACAACCAAAATTGCCTTCAATACAGCTCTTGAAGATGTTGCCTTGCATTTGCTAGAATGATGTAAACGTGTCCTCATGATGCAAGCTACCACAAAATTCACACACGCAATCAAAAGGAAGTGGGAAGGTTCTTATTGGGAGGTTGCTAGTTAGATGAATTTAGTAGAATGTAGAAGGTTTACTTTAGGTTATAACTTTCTGATTAATGTAAGGGTGTTTTTGGTTTTTAACATTCCTTAAATGGAACGTTGAAGATGGTTGCCAATCGTTTTGCCAATTTACTTATTTTATTCTTAGTTCCCATGTAACATAGTTTTATAAAGTTTATATCAAATTGTAGGTTTTCACAAATACTTGCGATAAATATCTGACGACGAGGAAGAACAAATCCCAAATTCTGAAAACTCATCCGATTCTGGTGAAGAAGCCGATGATGATAATGATATACTTTTGATGAAGAAAATGAAGTATAAGGGGAAAGGCCTGGGAATATCTACTCCAATTTGACAGGCAAGGAAAGAACACTGCGAAATTATTGAGCAAAATGATATCGACACCGGAAGAGTTACTAATCGAAACATTCTACGAGAATTGCCAGGACCTACATCGTTTGCCAAACTTGAAATTGTTCAAGGAAAACTTGTAATTACTTGTAGATTACTCATAGACAACTACATTATCAAACACATACAAAATTGTACTGCAACTGAAGCTCGCATGAAATTGAAGAATGACTTTTGGAGCATAACATTTAAAGAGGTATATGTGACTACTGTTGCCTGACGCTAGTAGAACAATACATTGGGAAAAGAAGAAATATGACAGCTAGTAATTTTTAGCCTTCAATAGAACTTGCGGTAAATCGTATTCAAATGGAGATTCCCACATGCATAAAAAATTCTCATGCCAACCTGTACGGCTCACAAGCATTGAAAAATAATCAATGCACTTTGACGTATCAGTGCATGCCAAACAAAAATGTACTCATACTTAGTAGAGTTCACAGAACTGCAAACATTGGAAATGATGCAAAGATAATTCCTGAAACTGTAAATTACTATGATTCTTCGAAGTACGGAACTGACATAGTAGATCAGATGGCTCAGTTATACAGTAATAAAGCAGCTTCACGAATCAGTTCTTTTATAGAGAAGTTACAGGTCAAAAACTCTCCTGTCGTGATTGCTTTTTTCAGTTCGCTGAAGCACTTCAGGAAATGTTCAGAAATAGCAACACAGCAAATAGCAGTAAAAGTAATATTGATGCTGAAGCAGAAGTTTCCATAGTTACTAAGAAAAAGTGCCAAATAGGGATAAAACTTCAGACATGTGCCACCAATGTAAGAGATCTGTATGAGGCAAATGCACAAGCAAGGTGTTAATGAAAAATGTGCATGAAAAAATTTACATTACTTCTGGATTAGAAAGTAAGAAAATTTCAACTGTCAATGCGTTATCGCACAGGTATAGTTTATTATTTTTTTCAGTCCTTTATTTTTAATGTAAAAAAGGATTTTGACAAAGGAAAAATCTATTTCTGGGGAGGGGCCCGTGTCACCCGGTGAAATAATCCATTCAACACTTATTTCTAGGTAATTCCGTTGCTAGATACCAGAGAAAAGCTAAATGTAAAGCTGGGGTTACTACCCCCAGAGCGAGCTCCAAGAAATGGAGTCGTATATGGTAAAGGGTGAGATTGTCACAATCACGGGACCCTGCCCTATAAAGATTCCCAATGTCAAAAGTCCCAACGAGAGAGGTGCCGATACAAGCCCATGCACTACTCGCGGACTGCACACAAGGCAATACTAGTCGCATTCCATGTTAGCACCCACCCCACTAGAATGATGTTTACCATGGGAGGGAGAGAATGAAAAACAGGGGTGGGTCACCGGGTGACACGGGCCCCTCCCCAGAAATAGATTTTTCCTTTGTCAAAATCCTTTTTCTGGATCGGGGACCCATGTCAGCCGGTGAAATAATAACAGAGAAATAAATATCATTCTTATGGCATTAAAGACTTTAAATAGAGACGTTGAAAACTAGGGGAGAATTCCACCCTGAACATTAGTAAGGTCCTCGAAATTCATGTAATGAAAATAATGTAAGTGGCCACTGCTCTAAGATTGAACCTGAATAGGCTTGTATTAAGAAAATACTTGCTGCCTGATAGCAGACACAATAACACCCCCCCTTAATTTTGATAAATACTAATCAAATGTATTTTATGCTACAGTACTCCAATACAGATTACATGTATGTTGTACTGAATCTCATTTTGGATGTTGTTATTTCATTACCATAAAGGATAATGAGAATATAGTATTGTATATAGAATTTAGGTCAAAGGCCAAGTGCTGGACCTATGAGGTCATTCAGTGTTGAAAGGGAAATTGAGAGTACAGTACAGAAAAAAGGTTTGAAAGGTGTAACTGGAGGAAAACCTCACAGTTGCACTACAAAACAATAGTTAGAGAGGGTGGAGAGTCAGATGGAGAATATGAAGAGAAGTACAGTGAAATGAATGAAAGAGGTTGCAGCTAGGGGCCAATTGGGATGCTGCAAAGAATCTTAAGTAATGCCTACAGTGCACCAAATGAGTTGCATTGACAGCACTACCCCTCTACAGGCCCTAAAGGGTACAAACATGTATACCAATGAGCCTTTACTATACTGACAATAACAACTGTCAATAGAAACTGGAATGCGGTCAAAATTTGATGATGCCGTCTTCCAAGGAAGAGGGGTTATTACCCGTTGTAATAAAGTCTTCGCTTAGAAAAAGACTGTTGTTCTTTTATAATTAATCTTAATCTTGTAGTTGCTTTTAATATATTGATCAAAGAAATAGGGCTATGGGCCTGAGAACTTGAAATTGGTGAATTGAGTATTGTAATGAAAGCTATTTCAGAGAACCATGACATCTCCCAGGTCAGTGGGCAGTTTTATTCTAGCTGTTACCAAGTAATGGGTTGAGAAAAAGCTTCACCTTGTCCTTCCTCTCTCTTGTTGGAAGAGGAAGGACAGAAGACAACTCATTCTAAACTACTTAGAACAGGTGCTTGGTGTGTACTTACCTGTATCACATTTGATTCCAGTGTGTACTTCAGCCTGGATGTGCCTAGGGAAGAGGAATAGGAAAGGAATGGGCCTGTTCACAGGTTCCAGGGAGAAGGTGTCCAGGGACTTGTGGGCAACATCCCTCAGGCAGAAAAAGGTAAAGGTGGTCTGGTTGTGCCATACCCTCTCCCTCATTACCTGAAACACAAGTTCTTCCGAAAGGTTAGAGAAGGTCCCATGCCCCTTACTTTCTGTACTGTCAAGCGAGATAGCCTCCTGAGGCCAGAAGGGAAAGAAGCTCCTAGAGATAAACTTCTTGCACTTACCTATACTAATGAAAATTCTCCTACACTGGCTTCAGGGAGAGGTTTCTTTTTGGTTGTTACTTAAGTGCACAGACCATCTCAGCCTGTTCTCCACCAGAGAAGTCTTGAAAGGAGGGGATGGAGAAACTCTCAAACCTCTCTTCTGGAATTGACAAACCCTGGGATGCGAGAGAAAGAGAGGCACCCCCACTTTCCAAATGCTAAACAAGATAAGACAAGTGGTGTAACTCCCCTACTCCCTTCACTGAGGTCAAAGCCAACAAAGTGTTAAGTCTGTCCAAGGAACTTAACAAAGGCATGTAGGGAGGGCTCATAGGGCTTCGCAATCCTAACGTTACATCCCAGTCTGGGGGCTGTAACTCCTAATGAGGGCAAGACTGCTTGAAGTTTCTCATAAGCCTGGGTAACCCTACCAAGGCAGAGAGATCCAACCTCTTCAGTTTGAAGACCTGAGATAAGGCCAAGTGGTAATCTTTCACTACAAAAACTGAGAGGTGCTCGTCTTGGCAAAGGTAGGTAGAGAAGTCTGTGATCTGCTGAGTAGATACTCCAACCAGTGAGCAACCCCTTCGTTGACACCAGTCATGGGAGATTGCCCACTTCCCTTGGTAAACATTTGCAGAGTCCTGATGGTGGTACCCAGACACCTCTCTCACTGCCCTATTGTGTCTGGAGTTCTACAGGATAGTATTCTTGGTCCACTGTTATTTTTAGTATATAAAGTTATATGGTTGTTGGCCTGGAAAACAAGATTGTCCAGTATGCCAGTTGATGCAACTCTTGTGGGTGTAGTAGTCTCCACTTATGAGGTTTAGTGAATGATGTAGTCATTGGGGTATGAGGCTGAACTCCCATAAAACAAAAATGAAGTTTTCATAATAAAACTAATATTGGAATACTTACCTGAACACCTGGGTTATCCCTGGTCACTGATCAGCCCGAACTATACCCCCATAATTTTACCCAAAAAGTGGGTAATTAACTGTCAGCATTACCAACGCTACAGGAAAAATCTTGTCAAATGAGTTACCTGAGGTACCGTTGACAACGCTGCTGCAAATACCGGCCGACAGAAGCCGACATTCCCAATTGAGTCACTCACTATCAAAAATTCAAGTGGGGAGGAGGGTGGGAATCATTCAGGTGTTCAGGTAAGTATTACAATATTAGTTTTATTATGAAAATTTCATATTGCAATACACTCCCTGAACACCTGAATTAACCCGATTAACAAAATTTTAACGGAGGTGGGATCAATTGAATTCAGCCTTACCTGTCAACGGAGAATAAGCAGGTAACTCATTATCAACCTACTATGTGTAAACGTATGTCACCATATCAATCAGTGCTTTCGGTGAAGAGGCATGCTGGAGGGAGACCCATCTAGGTTGCGGCATGCCCCCTTTCTACAACCGCAGAGATGGTAGCTCCTCACTGATCTGCTCTGCATAGGATATCTGTTTAGTCATCCACTCACCATATCAATCAATGCTCTCGGTGAAGAGACATGCTGGAGAGTACTTTGATCGTCAGTCAGGTCAGTACTGTCTTGGTCTTTCGACCTCCCATGTGGCTCTTCAGAACCTCTCATGTATGGAGGAGTACGATGAGCCTCTCATGTATGGAGGAGTACAATGAACCTCCCATGTGGCTATTCAGAGCCTCTCATGCATGGAGGGGAATGAAGCAGTGTGTCAAGCCGCTGGTCCTCCGGATAAGGCCCGATGATCGACAAGCGAAGAAGTATCTCAGCGCAGACGAAAGAGCCTAGTCTACTAGAGAATCTCCTTGGACTCTCTTAGGGAAATTATCAAAGACTAAGATACTTAAAAACATACTAAACCTAAGTTCATGTGATTATACTATTACTGCTGCCTAAGATTCTAAAGACTGCACCCATAGAGTTAGCTGGTATGCACGGACTAAGAGAATAACCCTCCGACGAGGCGAATTGAAGGTCTCTTAAGTACAGTAAAAGGAAGTAAACATTGAGCCGGACTTCCAAGTAGCTGCCTCCAGAATGGAAGACACTGAACATTTCCTTAGAAAGGAAGATGAAGTGGCCATACTCTGAATACTGTGCACTTGGGGTAATACAGAGCTAGAAGACGATGAAGAAGAACCCTGAGAAGCCTGGGAAATCATCTCCCTCAGAAAGTAACTAATCGCATTCTTTGACAGTGGACGGGAAGGATTCCGCAGAGAGATGAGAAGTGTATGCAGACAGAGTTTCTCAACCTCTGATAAATAGACTTTTAATGCTTGCACCGGGCATAAGGACATCTCCGCTGGATCGCCGGTAATGAACTCTTGCCGATAAAGAACCCTAAATGAATGAGACTTCGCCAAGAATTCCAGAAGAGACCAATACATATCATTTCCCATCTAGGAGACCAGCCTAGAAACTGCCTGAAGCTTGCCCACCTTTCTAGCTGTAGTTAAAGCCATAAGAAAAAACATCTTCTTAATCAGTTGTCTTAATGTTAGAACTTCCGACAAATCCCACAGAGGAGCCTGAGTTGGCAAGACAAGACGTTTTAATCTTAAAGGAACGTAATAAATCATGGATGATCTTACTACTGGAAATTTTCGGGAAGATGGAAACTACATGTACTGCTAAGTGTTGAGCGGTAGCCCTCAATCGCCAAATACGAAAGAACCTTGACTTTCCGAAGGAATAAAAGAAAATCGGCTATTTTGGCTATGGAAGGTCTAGAGATGGAACGACCTTCCTTATGACACCAACTTCTATACATTGTCCAGCTGACCTGGTAAAGCTTACGGGTTGACTTTCTCAAGCTGAACGAAATCTATCTAGACACAGCTTTAGAGAGTCCGGTCTGTCTAGTTACTCACTCGGCAGTCACCTTGAAACTAAGTTCAGCACGTTTTTTGTCTGAGAAGATCTTCTGCATGGGAAGGAACATCAGAACTTCCGCAAGGAGCTTAGGAGTTCCAGAAACCAAGGGCGTAGGGCCAACAAGGAGCTAATAGAGTCATAGACGTCTTGACACTCTCCTGCATTTTCCTGATTACAGTACCTGATGAATGAGACTGAATGGCAGAAAGCATACACCTACATGTGATTCCAGTTTTATAACATCGCAACAGTGCCTATCGACATGGGGTCCACCACTGGTGAGAAATAAACTGGAAGACGATGGTTTAATCTCGTCGCAAAAAAGTCCACAGATGCTGGCCACCTCCAGAGAACCTGACATACTACTTCCTGAGCCAAAGTCCACTCTCCCCCCACACCTGACGAGAGCAACTTAACGAGTCGGCCAGTGCGTTGAGACTCCTTGATACAAGTTGGGGAAGAAGAGACACTTTCCATTCTTCACACCTTCTCAGGACTCCATGTGTTATAGTATTGAGTTCTGTTGATCTTGATTCCATGAGTTTTTCAGATACGACACGGAGTTACGTTTTCGCAAAACAGAGCCACTACTCTGTTGTGCACTAGGACTGAAAAGCACTTGAGGGCTTCCTTTACAGCCCTGAGTTCCCGAAGATTATTGACACCTCTCGTTCCCGATCCCTCTAGAGGCCCGAAGCCTGGGTTTCCTCCAAGGTTGCTCCCCAACCTTGATCTGAGGCATCGGAGTACAGATGAACGTCAGGAAGAGGGGAGTCGAAAGACTCTCCGGGTGTCAGAAGCACTTCTGAACGCTACAGAAGATCCGACAGGCAAGAATCGCTCCAGACTATAAATGCGTTCTCGTTGTGGAAGTCCCAGTGATTCCTGAGACATACCTGAAGAGAAACACATCCGGAGACGAGATCTTGGAATTAAAGGAGAGAGAGAAGACATTCTCCCTAAGAGGCTTCTCCAAACTGGTACCAGCTGTTCCCTGTTGGACAGGAACACCTCTACTTCCTGAAGGACTGACTGGATCCTCTCCAGGGTTGGGAGAAAAAACCTCAAAGGAAGAGAGAAAATCCTCATCCCTGAAAGGTTATAGATTGTGTTGTGACCAGGCAACTCTTGGCAAAGATTAGACAAATTCCTAGTACTGTATCTTGCATAGATTCAATAAGAAGTCCCTCGCCCTTACTGGCTCCTGTAAAGAGGAGGCAAGGATCATTCAAGGGCTAGATACTTCAACATTCTGTACCCTCAATGATCCATAATTGCCGACACCGAGGACATGAGTTAGAAGCAACAAAGTTCATCATACTGGCCACATCACCTGAACCCTGAGCAGCCACACGAATCATAGCCTCCTGTGACGCTACTGCTGACGACGACGACAGGAAATTGACCATGGAGGAAACATCCTCCTCTCTAAAAAGACTGTTGCAGAGTGTAAAAAGGTGCCCTCAACAGAACCCTCTTATGAAT
Source organism: Macrobrachium rosenbergii (assembly GCF_040412425.1). Classification (NCBI taxonomy): domain Eukaryota; kingdom Metazoa; phylum Arthropoda; class Malacostraca; order Decapoda; family Palaemonidae; genus Macrobrachium; species Macrobrachium rosenbergii. The sequence goes on along the minus strand of NC_089751.1, from coordinate 21,298,119 downwards.
GTCTGGATAGTGAGGTGGAAGAAGATTTAAAAAAAGTCCCTCCTCTTCTTGCCAAAGAACGTTGTAGAGCCAGCCGAAATGTTTGTCTGGTATGCCAACCCCATCGAAACTGAAGTGAGGAAGTTGTCAAACAGTACAGGATCGGAAGGAGTATCCAACTTGATTGAGAAACCCCCATCAACCCAGACAATACCCACAAAGAATGGGACAAGGCCTCAGACTGGCTGCGAGAAGTGTCCTCCAAAATACAAGCCTCACGAGATGTAACCGCTACCAAACGATTCGACGAAGGAACCCGAGAGAGAAGAGCCTCAACAGATTTGTTGATAGGAACTCTGACACCGGCAGAAGGGTTACCCGCCACCCTATAGAGCCCCTTCTGATTAGGAAGCAAGGTTGAATCCTGTCTACCCGACCCAATAAGAGAAAATAACTTAAGAGTCCACCTCCCTCAACACCCGCCCAACCCTGCCAAACCAGACCAATTTACTTGATGTTTGGGAGACTACTGGTTTAGTTGCATACAACGATTCAGACATTGCTTGGTTTGGTTGTATAGGTTCCTCAGGAGCCTGGACTGCGAACAGAGGGAATGGATAAAGTCCACCATCTGCTTATACTTGCTTTCATTCGCTGGAGAAAAAAAAAATCTATGCCTGTTACCGGCTCCTCTTCTTCAAAAGAGCATTCTCTGTCAGACTGGTCTGACTGAACCAGGACAGGAAAAGAGACAGACTGACCACCCGCAAAAGCTGCACCCGATAACCCAGAACTCGCTACACCAGGATGTACGAGACCAACACCTGACATACCTGACCCCCATCATACCTGAGCCAGCCATAACCCGGTTGCACAAACCCTGTACCAACTAAAGCCGATAACAAAACTCGTGACAGACGCACTTGACTGCACAAACCCCGCACCACCCAGCGACAATGACATAACACCTGGACCGACCATACCTGGGCAACAAACGCCCACCCCTGCGAGCAGAGAGGTTGCAACACCTGATCCACCCAATGCCAGATGAACCAACGCCGCACCAGGAGGGGTATCCAGAGCTGAAGTCACACTGATTAAGGGAGAGGGAGAAAGGACTCCCTGATGACCCGGAACCAAAGCCAAACCCACATTGAACACCTTAGAAGGAGGAACAGAAATAGTCGCAGGAAAAGTTGAGAAAGAAGTAGAAGAAGGAGAGAAAAGAAAGCAGCCACACTCAGAATAACCACCAGAGCACCTACCTCCAACATTGGACAGGTGGAGAACGTACCAACTGGTCCAGTATTCAAAGGTGTTTCTCAGGACAAGCCACGAGCTGCGGAACGAATGGGGACCAAAGAAGGAAATTACCAGCTACTCTGGTGAAAAAGCGAGGCTGAGGACACCGTCAGTACTGATACACTCAACGATGACGCAGATGAAACGCCAAGTGCCGTAGTATCCGCAAGAACCGCGGTGGACACATTACATTTTAAACCCAGTAAAGGAAGAAAATACAGAGTTGCGGAAGACTCCGCAACTGCCTCTGAAGCATCTATACTAGAAGCCTGAGAAAACTGCAGGACCCGTGTAAGGTGCTAAAGAAGACAGCCCCACCAAAGAAGGCGAGAGCGCAAAAAAAAGTTCTTAATTTAGCGACGCAGAATAACTGCCTGCAAAATTTCGCATCGTGAGAAGAATAGCAGCTGTGTTGTGATGCCAGAAGACTGATATTTAGGAATTAGGAAGTGCTTGCCAGGGATTTATTGCATGTGTTAGACATGAACAGTTAACGGCAGAGGAAATGTACAATTCCTATATTAGTGAAGTGTAATTAAAAAATTCGTGGTTGTTAAAGTACGTGAGACAACATTTAGCAGCTCAGCGCATGAGCCTGCCATCGTCTCACTCCCACAATTCAAAGACCATAATATCCAGTTCAGATTTACATTTAATGTAAATCTGCTGGCTGTACACCTTACCTCAACCCTGAAGAGAGAGAGGGAGCCGCTGAAAACTCCAACATTACAGGATTGCACCAATGAAAATTCTTTGCTCTGGTGACTTAATGGCAAAGAAAACAGGATGAGTGAGAGAAGACTCCGAAGAGAGATCCGATGAAGAAGATTGTGTAATGACAATGGAAGAGGGCTTAGAAGAAATTGGAAAAAAAAAAGGAAAACTCAGAAGCAGCGGAAGAGGCCACAGTTTTTTTTTTTTTTTTTTTTGAGAAAGAAAACTAGAGCTACTCTGTTCCCCCTTGATAATCTTGACAGACATCACTGGCAAACTCAGGAAAATTCTTCAAGACATGATTGTGAATATTGGAAAACCCAACATTGAAAACATTGCCTAACTAGTAATCTATAACCCTGTGACAAACCCAACAATTCTGCATTATACTGAGCCAAATTGAAAACCCTGTCACCAGAATTACCACCACCGCAAGACGAACCAAACTCATCCACTGAAGGAAAAGGAACCTTCGAGGACGAATGAGCATTCTCCAACACTACAGAACCCGACAGACCTGAAACCACATCCGAACGACAAACCACGGACTTAGAAACCTTCTGTTGTGAAGAACTCAGCGCAGGAAATAAAACCGAAGATGGATCCAAGACGAAGTCGCCACACTAGAAACCCCAACCAAACATGAACCCAAAGAAGACTGCATCTTCCACTTCTCTTCCTGAACACTTCCTAACCTATTTTCCCTACTCGTCTGTGTCTTACCTAACTCTACATCAACCTCAGAACTTACACCTTGAGTGGGAACGGGGGAATCTGCTGCCAACACTGCCTGCTCCGCAGGGGGTTGGGGGGGGATGGCAGAACCTACCTTAGAGGCTTGCGGTTCTCCATGACCCTCGGCACCCGTTAGGGCTGGTTCTGGAACAGGCAGGGGTCCTGAAAAAGAACGATTAGAATCAACTAAGCTACTACAATCAATATCTCTATTCTCTGTTAACTTACTCATAAGGCTAGAAATAGGCAAGACATACTGGACAATAAACTGTCCTCTGACTTCTTGAATAACTCTAAATCTAAGGCTTCCTTATCTACTGATTGTAACCCTACAGCTGATCCTGACCTACGCTTACTCTTCGAGGCAAAGGATTTTCTTTGTTTCAAATAATCCTCCATTTGATCTACTAACCAAGACCTATACTCGTGTACTCATCATACGCTTGCAGGACCTGCAGGACTGATGAGTGGCAGCATCTCCAGCGTAGAAGCCATGGTCGTCGAAGCTGTAGGCGAAGTGGAAGCAGCAGTGCTAGCAAACGGCGACATCTTGCCTGACTTGTCCAATCAAGTCCAAAGTACGATCCAAAGTTATAACCAGGAGAGAAGTTCCAAATCCAGTCAATAAAGTATAAATCCAGGAGAAAAGGCGTTGAAAACAGTCCAAAATCGTAATCTGATGTCCAAATTCTTTAAATGGGGGTTGGGCTAAATGACCAAACGTTCGCCTGATGTGGGACACACCCACAGAGCATGGCGAACAAATAACAATTGGGGATGTCGGCCTCTGTCGGCCGGTATTTGCAGCAGTGTTGTTAACGGTACCTCGGGTAACTCATTTGACAAGATTTTTCCTGTAGCGTTGGTAATGCTGACAGTTAATTACCCACTCTTTGGGTAAAATTATGGGGATATAGTTCGGGCTGGTCGGTGATCACCACTAATTCAGGTGTTCAGGGAGTGTATTGCAATACTATTGATTAGCAGATCTTGTATAGATTCTGCACCCCATCCTCTACCTCAGGTGGATGGGACTCTGCTGAATGAGTTTCAAGCTTTATTCTTGGTGTAGCTTTCGACTCACATCTTACTTTTGAGAAACATCAAATAAAAGTGTCATTAAATGCCGCACGAAGTTAGGTATTGTACTTAAGGCCCCATGTATTTATAACAGGTAAAATCAATGCAACCAGTTTTAAGTCATTTGTCTGACCTTTGTTAGAATACTGTACTCTGGTGTGGATGTCTGCTTCTGCCAGAGATTTGCCTCTCTTGGATAGAGTGGTTTGTGGTGGTAGGTTTCTGTTTTCCAACATTAGCAGTTATGACTTGGACCATCCACAGGTGATCTCATTTGTCAGTTTTTCATAAGGTGTATTTTAACAGATCTTTCACATTCACAATTGATCCCTGGTCCTCGTTTCCTGCTGAGCAACCAGATTTGTTGAACAGCATCATCAATATGCTGTAAATGTGCCTCACTGTCCCAGCTTTTCAGTTCCAGAAGTCCTTTATTCCTCACACCATCGGACTGTGGAATGATCTCCCTGAGGATGTCATGCAGCTGGAACTTAAAAAATTCAAGTGAAGATGCAATACACTACTACCCTAAAACAATTCTTTTATTTAAATAATATACTTAAATTTTTAGCAATTTATTCATTAATCTGTTCATTTATTTTTCTTTTCTAAAATCTTATTTCTTCTCTCTGTATTCCCTGATGCCTTCTTTTACTTCTCTCAAATGGACACCACATTTATTGGAATATTGAATTTCAAGTCACATGCCCCTTTGGGCTTGTTCTATTTGAAAAGGGTTCACAGTCTAAATAATAATAATAAAATATATATATAATAATAATAATAACCGACCTCTTGCAGGGTACTCTGGGTAACCTCCACCCACAAAGGCGGAGAGACTGAACTACCTGATGGTACCTGTAAATGTGCGGTTGACACAAGAGACTGGGGCACAGGGGCAATGCTTTTGGCACCTCAAGCAGGAGCATCTGTCACCCCAAACACTCTCTCTCTCTCTCTCTCAAATAAAGAATCCAACAAGTGCACAGGGGAAAAAGGAAACAAGTGTCCTTGCAATGCTGGCTGAAGAAAGAATGAAGTGGAGAGAGGGAGGTGAGTGATGGGTTACCCCTCCCTTTCACCTCCATCTCCTCCAGTTAACTCCTTTGTTACAAAGATTCAGTGACTGTTCCAGTTTGCACTGAAGGATATTCCACATATACAAAACAATGGTTTTTCCCTGTGGGAACAAACCTTATTTTACAAAAGAATTTTTGTAAAAAAATTATGCAAATAAAAATACTGGCATTCCATATAAAACTTTATTCCAGTAAAAATGAGTATATAAAATATTCTTTTGAATATAACATGCATACTCAAAGGATTAATATAATATTACTATCAGTGTTATCACAGGCTTCAGACAAAAATCACAACTAAGCACTAACAAATGGCACACACAACAATTTGGCTTTTCAGCTTGTATACAGACAGTTTTTGGACATTAAACATAATTATCTATGGAAAATATGTTAACTTTATTACTGTAGTTATAATTCATTAGTCTGACAAGAACAATGTTCTAAACCTGTATTTTTCAGTATCTTGTTAAATCAGAAGTTTACCTGTTACCTGTATACGAATACAATTTTTCTAAGAAGTCCCAAATTTTGTCATTTTAAAAAGTTACCTCAAGAGTAAAACTAAAACTTGCAAATATCTGGTTTGTGATTGTGAATGAATAAAAGGATTTTTAATGTCTCAAATAATGGCAAGTCAGATGTGCAAAATCATGACAAGGAATATCTTTGTATATGAAATTATAATTGTATATTTTTATAACATATTTAAATATTATTATGGAACAGAATCGATAAATATATTTTACTGCATTAATATAATCGACAGAATATACTATAAAACTTCTTTTATTTTAATTGTAAAGCTACATAATGAAAGTCATCAAATGTATTAAGATTCTCTAGGTTTCCCAAGCACATAAATTCATTCTCTAGGTCTCCCTTGCACATAAATTCAATTTAATAACTACCACATAAATATACGTACGCATTACTGATGCAATATAAAAGATAACTGAAGATGTGTTAACCTCACAGCAATGCACGATAAAATTTTGCCTTTCCAATAGTACATAAACTCTGACATCAAAACTAATTCAAATAATCTGGCATTCCTCATTCACAAAAGAACTGAAAGTAACAATCTAACTGTTTCAATCCTATGAGTATAAAATTATAGACAAGTTACCAAACTTGGAGCCAATAGTCAGAATGAATAAACATAGTAAAGGTGCTATTGAAAGTTTACAGCAGTTACTTGGAACATTCAAACAGAGGATACATTCTGTTATTGGTAATCTTAACACTAATGCTCTTTATATAAAAAAAATTAATTTTTGTAAACTAAATTTTTCAATTTAAAACCCATTAGACACACATAGCTATTAAATCAATGCTGAAATCCTAGGTACCTCATTACACTGTATAAGAAAAAGGAATCAACGTGACTCAAGTAGATTGGATCATGTACAGAGGTCCTGGTTGCTAATGATTATAATACTGAATTGGTTTTTGCTTTACTTAATCTAGCTGCAGAAGAGCTAGGGGTCAGAAGGCAGAAAATTTTGTTTAAGTTTGTAGTGATAAATTTAATTTGCTTTTAAAAAATTCTATTATAATAGGATAATCATTCAGTATAAGCAAAAACATATGTAAATCCTCTACAACTATATAACTTTATTACTGCCAGCTGTTTGAAACAAAGTAAAAAGCACTGAATCACCACAAAAATAATGTCAGAGCCAAAAAATTCTGAGTATTTTACTAACCACTTTTTGCCAGCAAAGAAAACTACCAGCCAATAAAAGCGAATGAAGAAAAACTGAAAAACACAAGAATGTAACCTTTCAGTAAACAGAAGAAAAATAATTACAAGGCTGGGTATATGCTAAAAATAATCACAAGAGTGAGTGTGGGCAGTCTATGGAGAATTGTTAGCTGTTGCCCAGGTAACACACACAAAAGGTGAGGTGATTTGTAAAAGGGGACTTGGAAGACCCTTTTCTACTTGACTACCATGCTGGGGATTTGTGCAGATATATAAATAGGATAGCTAAAAGTACAGTATGTAATGAGTTGTAATGAAACAAAGCTTACCAAGAAGTACACACAAGGACTTTTTCTTAAACACTTCATAACAGTTCCATAACAATAAGCAGTCAACCCATAACTTTTACTCAATAGTTTCAGATATATAAAAAAAAAAAACATACCAAATTAGCTGTAGGGGATGACTGGTCATTTACCTGAAACTAAAAAAGAGAACTAACTACTTGTTGCTAGTTAAGACACAAATACTAGGAAACGAAAGTATTGCAAAACTATTAAAGAACAGTTACATAAATTTCTGGAAACTAAGGAAAAGAACTTGCACTGGTGCATGAATGTAGAATGATAAGTAGTAACAGAAAATTTCTGAAACTACCTCCGAAATAGTGGAGAAAACTATCTTGGTGTTATTCACAATCTAAGTTGATGTTTACAGAAAATTAATTATAGATATCACATAGCACAAGTTTACAGAAAATTAATTATAGAAATCACATAGCACAAGAAAAATAATAAACAGAAAGATTGAAATAAATAGAAACATATTAAGGACACATGGTAATAAAAAACAGTTCCAAAGTCTGGAAATCTTTGGAGCTGCTGACCAGTTGTAAGAGACAGAAACAGGGATTTAGTTAACCATTGGAAACCTGGGGAACCTTTGTACATGCACCATCCTACTGGATCCAATTGATTTTTTTTTCCATAGCAGAATGAAGTGAGTATGGGATTTTGGCAACACATAACATATACTACATGTAATAGGTTTGTGATGAAACAACTAGAAATTATCATATAAATAAACACAATTTCTTTTTGCTAGTGTCAACAAACTGTGAAAAGAAAATCTAAGTGTTAACTTACTGGACTTTTAACATTACCATACCAATACAGTATTTACATTATAAAAAATACAAAATATATAAAGCATTAAAATTATTACATACTGTAATTGCTTAAATCACTTCCAGCATACATCACAGAAAGTATACCATGCTGTACAAAATATGTACAGGTTGATATTATAAGATCTAACATTAATATAAACAAATCACTTTGGCAATGTTAAGACTATGTATATGTTAGTGAGAGATTGCAGATACAGTTTATGCAAAAATAGTGCATAATTATCCTTTGATGTAGCCACTCATAAAGATTTTTTGATATTGTATTTTCTTATTTTATATGGAAATCAGAATTACAATAAACACTCATATTGGTTATAATGCACTCTAATTAAGTGAAATTAATTCATTTATTTTCTTAGTGTAAATTCTTCTGTGCATGATTGTAAAAAATAACATCCATTTCCAGCTATTATCTACTGTAGGTTGCCATATAAACCATATGTCAAGAACACTACATAAGAAAACTTTATACAATAAAACTTTTGTCTCATGAAGAAGTAAACTATATAACTTTATACAATATTTGCAGGATTCACAGAAAACTAATAGCGTCTCTGCAAGAATGAACTTCAGTTCTTGACAATGCATATAACAAATATCCAAACCATTCAAGGCATTTCCTTATCTACAGTTCCATCCTGCCATATATACAAAATATACAGTAATTTTAAAAATGAGTAAATACAAATCTCTTATTTTACTCAAGCTTATTGTGTAAAATAAAAAAAAATTGTCAAAACCAGTCTAGGCATTTTCTTATTATCTAATTCCATCTCACCGAATGTACAAGAAGTACAATAATTTTAATGCTCAGTACACACACACACACATCTCATATTTTACTCAAGAGCATTGTTTAATATATTTAAAGAAAATAATCTTGGTGACAAGTTCTTGCTTTAGAAATAAAAGAATGGAGCTGCTCTCTCAGGTTAGTACTTATATCAATATGGGATCCTTGTGTATTACCTTCTGAGTCTTCCTCATTCAGTGGCTTTACAAGCTTCAGTAGTCATATCCTATATATTGCTGGGCTCAAAGCAATCCAGTTAAGAGGTCTGCACAGTATTTATGGAACATGAAAGTCACGAAATTTTTTTGTATCAAATTTACTAACATGCCTTTGGAAGTTGAGTAAACTTACTAGCATGCCTTAAAAGTTGAATCACTATTTAGAGGGCTGTAATGATAGTGCCACTTCAGATCACTTGTCTGACTGGTGACTTACAATATTGGTAACATGTAAATAAAACTTTAAAAGACTTACAGCACCTCCAATAGTTGCCTGCGAATATTCGAACTCATCTGAACTGGTGATAAAAAATACAGATTCACTTGAGGGTACTCCTACTCTTAATTACCAGGACCATTATGAGTTATTGCCAATGGACTCAAGAAAGGAAAGGTAAAGTTGGCTAATTTCCTATTTAATGACAATTACTGGCCAAAATTTAAATGCAGCCATGAATTTAAGAGTGACACCTTTAAGTGAGGGGTGACAGGATGACAACAACAACAAACTATGATATTAGGTATGAACTGACATAAGAAAAAAAATCCTGTGAACATCATAGCAAAATATGGTCTAGCTCTTTAACCAAGTTATAAGCCCTTAAGATCCTTTTCTTTGGGAATAAGGAAGATATATTCTTGGAGGTATTCTCATGAATCATATGAGCCTTAAACCAGCTCTGCCCCATATGATTTATCAGCTGTGAATTGTAGGCTGATATAGCCATGAATTATTGGTAGTCATTAAAAGTGAATGAATGACTGTTATCAGCCATAAATTCTTTATTATTAGCAATGACTTATTTAATTGTTATAAGACAAGTATGTTCCAAAATTCCTCCTCAGTTATTTCTGTAGCACCTTATTAAGCCTATAAGGATATCATCCTTGTCCTCTGCTACAAAGCCAAATAGAGCTGTGACCCACTCACTTTTATCTGGGATTTGGTGACAGTACTTGCAAGTAAGTATTAAGTAAATGACCAACCCTGTTGTAAGCAGGTCACTGATCTTATAGTCAGATGTAAAGGCTAGAAACACTACTGTAGGATAAGATCATAAAAAAAAGTGAGGCAATCATCTGTCTAAGCTCATGAACATACCACCAAAATGTAAGGAAACCAAGTTATATCCTTTGATTTTCAGGACTCTTCACATAGGTGGTGAATGCTGACACCAAGAGTAAAATGGAACTGTCAGTAGTTAAGAGAAGACATTCTCCTTTGTCTGTTAGCCTGGTTGAGGCACATTGATTATGTCCTATTGAGTATGGCAGAATCCCAGAGGTGTCTGGAAAGCCTCAATAGATGATCTAGGGAGCATTCCTACTGATACTAACACAGTGCTACTATCATACTTTGAGACCTCTGAATGGTAAGACTATTGATGATAGGTAGAACGAGTGTGAACAAAAGACACACACACACACTACATTTTCCCAGTAATGAGTAATAAACCAGGGTGTCTGATTTGAGGTATGACACTCGATAACATTAGACTGACCACCATGTTGTCTGTACTTTGAGATGCAATTACCACTAAGAAGGTATTATCTGAAATTTTCTACTGGGCATTGTCATAATACCCCTTCAACCCTGCAAGAAAACGGAGATTGGTTGTTCCTTTCCTGTCACCATTAGAGGATTTTCAGAGCTCTACTGCACAGGATATAAGGTTGTTCTCTTCTTCATTCTTGAGGTTTGATACCATTATAAACTTGTCTGATATTGGGATTTCCATCCTTTCTGTCTGAAGGTGTATGATTTGAGACCATTTTCAACTATCAAAAATTCCAGTCATTTAAACAAATGCCTAAGACCTTATGTTGTCTGGGCAGGCTCTTCAATATTTTGATGATCTCCCTGTGTCCTTCAAGTGCCTGACTAGATGGGATAAACAATGTAACTTCCAAATACACTTAGCTGAGGCTAAAGCTGGTAAGAAGACAGTCTTGAATGTGAGCCCTTGGTCCAAGAATTCCCCCAAAGGCTAATATGGTACCTGAGTTAGGCTGCAGAGAACAAGAGTCAAATCTCACTGGGTTAGTTAGTTATAAATGATTTGTTTAACCAGACCTCTGAACTCTTTTAGGGTTCTTCTCGGGCTGGGAAAAAAAAGGGGGGAAAGAGTACATAAAAAATTAAGTGGTTAAATAAATAAATAAATAATAAAAAAAAGGGGGGAATTAAAAAAAAATTAAGAGGGAAAGAAAAAAAATGGAGGGAAAAAAGGGGAAGATTATATTTTACTTATCAATTTAATTTTATTTAAGAAGAGAATGATATTATTAATTGAAAAGTTATTACCTTCTGCTAGAATATCCTTTTTTTATTTATTTTGTTAATTGAAAAGTTATTACCTTCTGCTAGAATATCCTTTTTTTATTTATTTTGTAAATAAGTATTTCTTTCATGATGCCATCTGGGACAGTCAATCAAGATATGTTTGATTGTTATTGGGATGTTACATCTTTCACAAGTTATTGGGTTTGTGTGCGGAGTTGACATCAGATGACCATGTCTGGAGTGTCCTATTCTGAGTCTTGTTAAAATAACCTCATTAACTCTTTGCTTTTGGGTAGAAGAATGCCACTTTTAACTTTATTCTTAATTTGTTTTAGTTTGTTTTGAGGGGGTATATTTGTCCCATCATTTTGCCAATCCCTATAAATTAAGGGTTTAACTGATGCTAGGGGAGCAAGAAGCTCCTTAAGAGAACAAGACTGCTTAAAATTTCTCATGAGCATAGATAACTCAACTGACAAAGAGATCTAACCCAATCAGTCTGATTACCTGGTTCTAGACAAAGTGATAGCCTTTTCTCACAGAGAACAGGGGATCTTGTTTCAGCAAAGGTAAACGAGGAAGTCTGCAATCTGCTGAACAGATGTTCTGACAAGAGAGAGAACCCTTCTGCTACACCAGTCTCACAAGATGGCTCACTTTCCTTGGTACATTTTCAAAGAAGAATGCTAGAGGTACCCAGATATCTCCCACTCATGAAACTGGAAGGAATGAACTTGCTGGTGGTACCTCTGTATGTGTGGCTGACAAAAGAGAGTGGGCCAAGTAGTTATATCTCTCAGCACCATGACCAATAGGGTCAGCAGATCAGAGAACCACTCAGCATGTGGCCATTGGAGTGTCAAGTGGGGCATCCTGAGACACACAGGGTGATCAAGATCCTGTTGATCATCTGATGAATCAGGCTGAACAATGCACAGGTAGAGGCATCCAGATTGTCTCAGCCAAGCAAGGTTGGTGCTGACCAGTGCTGCTTCAGTTGCCAGTGAAACGAGTGCAGGTAGATACCCCATGCAGAACAAGTTTCTCCAACAATGGCAGGTGGCCGAGTTGGCTGTTCCTGTTGAGAAGGAACTGCTAACTGCACTAATAACTCCCTAAACTTGCTCGCAGTTCAGAAGGAGAGGCTCTCACAGCTGCCATTTCTATGAGCATTCCCAGGTACTTTGCCTGAAGCTGGAAATACGATTTGACTTCTCCCAGTTTACAACAATCCCATGTTCATGACAAAATGAAAAGAGGTGGTCTCTGTTTTAAAGCAACTGTGCCTTGGAGGGCTACAGAACCAATCAATCACTCAGGTATTGCAGCAAACATATACCCTACAAGTGAACAGCTGGACGAACACCTGAAGGGTTGTTTCCAGTCCAAAGCACAGGGCTTTGAACAGGTAGACTGTCCCACTGCAGACAAAGTGGAGGTATTTCCAGGAGGTCTGGTGGACAGGTACTTGAAAGTATTTGTACTGGAGGCCTATCAAAGCATGAAGTTGTCCCCTCTGATAGAATCTTACACAGAACATGCTGTTTCCATCCTAAAACCAGTCTGTAAGACAAACTCGTTCTACTCAAGATGGATGACCAGTCTCCAGCTACCAGTAACCTTCTCCACCAGGAAGGAAAGATTGTAAAACCTTGGAGACTAGTCATTGCAACTTCTCAAGCACCTTTTGCTATCATTGCCTCCACCTCTGCTGAGAGGGCTAGAGACTTTGGAAAATCTGGAGGCTTGTTTCATACGTGTGTGTAACAGTACGAATAATAATAAAAATAATCTCAGATGTTAAATGTCCTATTGTCTTACCTTATCCAATACTTTTCTCACAACAGTGAACAGAATGTCTTTAAATATTGTAAACCTATATTATCTCTACAGAAAACAACTTGTAAATATAGAATTTTGAGTACAACTGTAATCAAGTAAACAAATATTATTTAACACTGCCAACTGCAGTAAAGCAATATGTAGTTTGAAATTACTATTAATAAAATAATGTAACAAGAACACTTGAATTAACATTCTCAACTATCACAGGACTGGCCACTCTGTAAAAAAAAAAATGGGTATCCTTATCACCAAGTAACCTATGCATGATTAAAAACTATTACATAAAGATTATTAAATATAAAAGTACAGTTGTGTTAATAATTACATAACACCTACCCCAAAAAATAAATAAACAGTACTGCTTTTCATCACTCACTCCGCACAGTTCTCAACTACTACAGGTGTACTAACACTTTAATTTCTTCCCATTGCCATAACTCAAATCACTATTCCAGCTTTAACAATAAGAAAGTAAGAGCTAAGGTTGTTAATGAGTTCTACTCACTATGTGAGCCAAACCTTGAATGAGGAAAAATATGTTTCAAGATAGTGAGTTTCCCTTATGATAATAAGTACTTTTTGAGAGAGCATTATCTGATCTTTGTTTGTCAGTCTTCCATGTGTAGAAAATTAAGCACAATTAATGTGTTCTTTTAGGGCATTAGGCACCATTGATTTGGTCATGCCCAAGTGAAATATGAGATCTGTCTCCAGCATGGACACACTGCACTTAAATTCTAAAGGAAAACACTTAAAGTACAAATAGAAAAACAGTTCTTAGATCATTGCTATCCTTTTGACAGTAACCAACAAGAAAGCCCTTCAATATAAATTCTAAAATTAAAAGCAATGTCTCAGAACATTTTATAAGAACATTACCACTGTTATAGACTAGATAGCATTTAAAGTATCATAAATGTTAAAAATAAGAATATAGCAAAGCCTTACACAGCACAACAACATTAATGCACATGGACTACAAAACAGTCAACAATCAGTTTGCATAAAATTACATATTTACAATAATCAGCTATAATTTTAATAATTATATAAAATGCTTATTACCTGGCTCATAGCCAGGCTATAGTACAAATTAAGTTACTTCAGATCAGTTGACCTTATGAGTTAGTTAGTACAGTACTATTTTATATGCACAAATAAATGGAATGTAGATTCCATAAAAAATAAAGATTACTAGTTGTGTAATAATTTACCTATAATAAATGTCTTTTTGCTATAGTGTATATGGATAGTGATAAACCCCTAGTCTCTGAATACTAATACTACATTTCTTTGAAAAATTGTAATCTCTATCAATATCTGAAAGATTATACTGCGTTTTCCAACATGCAGTAGAAGAATAAATAGTGAAGTGGTATTCATGCTGTGCACTTAACCATAACAACAGCATGATAACAGCTGAGCAACATTACGATGTTGTATCTATAATCTTCCAGCTGTGACCAAAATTTGGAGTTATCTTCCCAAATAATGCATTTGAATCCCTGGTTTTATCTTACTTTTGTGTCTTGTTATTTATTTTAACTTTTTTTTTATTTGTTCTTTTACAGTTTATTCTTTACCCCTATTTCTTTTTGCCAAACAGGACTGCTTATCCTACTCCCTTGGGTTTGTTGCATTCCACCTAGGGGTGCACCTTGGCTAATAATAATAGTAGTAGCAGACAGGCATTACAAAAGGACACTTCAGGATGCAGTGATGGTGGTGTTACATGATGATGAAGGTGTTTGACTTGTTTAAATGTGAGGAATAGTCTATGGAAAATACTAATAGATACTGGCTTAGGTTGGCAATTTTCTTCTGGGCTGCAGCTTGGAAGGGAATTTCTTATATCACCTTGGAGCATGGCTGCTATCACTTAAATGCTGGGAGGATATAACAAGAGTTCTAAGTTTACAAGGTTCAGATAGCAAAGTTCCAGAATGCAGTAGCCTCTATCAGTGAGGGCACCAGCGAGTGATTGGCTAAGAAAGAATCTTGTGAGGTACCATATCTCCTGCTAGGTGTTGTACTTCATTCAAATTTCATATTGTACAGTACTCTATTTACACAGGATGATTCATGCGATTTGCTCATTTTTGTGGCTGCTGCATTCAAATACAATCCTGGTTCCACTCTCTTCTCAAACCTTAGTTTGTCAAAGAGTTTACCAGAGTGTTCACAATGAAACAAAGTTCAGTGTTTATAATGCTTTTATGCTATCCTGCTAGCTTTATGGTATAGAAGGATGGCCCATTTATGCCCAGCAACTTAAGAGACATAAGTTTCCATTGCTGCTTCATGAACCAGATCCTTGTGATAGACTGGTATCACAGACTGACAAAGTGGAGATCCTGAATAAGGCATTATACTCCTCAAACTATTTTTTGGATGAAGAAATATATTCCCAAACTTGTAATGCAACAGTTTTTGGGTTATGTCAGAGTTTGATTCAACAGAATATTCATAATAAAACAATAGCTCATGTTTACAATAGCTTGTATGTTATCCTGCTCCCTTTATGGTCTAGAGCAGGGGTCGGCAACCATTTGGAGAGAGCGGGCTAGACAGCTACGCAGTGTCTTGGAGGAGGGTCTTGATATCAAATGTACCATAAGGATTGCTTAACTCCCTAAACTATGTAACAAATGTTAGATAATTAGTGTCCAGGTGTTAAGATGGCAGGCTAGACTGAAATCCCTCACAGGCCAGATGTGGCCTGCGGGCCGTGGGTTATTGACCCCTGGTGTAGAGAGATGGCCCATTTATGCACATCAACAACAGCTTTCATTGCTGCTTCTTGAAAAGGATCCTTGGGTATACTTGTTGTTCAGTTACAAAGTGGAGGTCCTGAATAGGGCATTCTAACTTAATTTATACCCATACAAGTAGAAAAAGACATTGAATAACCCCTCTTTAAAAATAAATGATAGCTGAATTCCCCCCCCAAAAAAGCAATAATAGACCTCTTTTGCACAACTCCAATACTCTGAAGTGTGGTGTACACTAATGCAAAATACCAAGTTTAAAGTAATTTGAATTATTCCAAGTACATAAACCGTAGCTTTCATAAATGAAGTATCTCAGTGCATCAGGGGCTTTTGGAAGAAAGTGCCTAAGACAGAAGTCTTTGGAGACAGAGGGATCAGAGATACTTTGAATTTTGAATTAAAGAAAATGCTGAGATGATGTAAGAGGGAGAGGTGTGTTAAACAGCACAAGCTATGAGCACACCATGAGCTGTGATGCTCAATGGAGCCATAGTAAATGTAGTAGTAGTAATCTAGACTGGTAACTCGGCCACAGGTGTTCGAATATGACACCTGTATAAAGAAGAGCTGTGCTTAAACTGATTGCATATCTAAGTATCATATCATGATTGTTTATCAATCACTAGTACAATACTGTGCAACAAACTTGACAAACTTCTCCATATCATCACTGTACAGTATAGCGACATCAAAACAGAGGACACACAATTACAACTGGACCTCACAGTTTCTTTGCTTTGCATCCACACTGACTCAGCATGTACCGCACCATCCCTCTGATCTTATACATAACAACAAACTGATGAATGACTAATCAAGCCCATTGCATATCTTTATATTACACTAAAGCTCAACAATGTAATATTTGCTCATCCACCCTGATACACAGTGATCCAATACACAGATATGTAGCAGGTGAATACCCAGATTTACAGTACAACATTAGGTCAGGGTTTGAGGAAAAGTAGCCTAGACTGGGGAATGACCATTTATACATGCAGAACTGTACCTATACATGATTATCCTTTTTATTCTAAATTACTTATAATGTGTTCAGCATACAGTACCCTGTCCATTCTCTGTACAGTGTAGTGTTGAGGGTGATAAGAATCATTTCATTTAATATGACAACTATCCTAACTTGGACATTTCACATGATACAACTCTGTAAATTACTGTAAGAAGGATTTTAATGAAAAATATGTTTACTAGGCTATATTTGGTGATGCAGTGGTGTACAATGCTTGTGTCTTTGTATTTTATGGGATTTACTGACTAACTAGATATGCTAGGTAAGCTAGAAATTTTTGCAAGTTTATACAAATGTCAGAAGCAAACTAGCCCATGTTAATGGTTGACCATACAAGTGCATTACATAAGCCTTTTTATTAACCCCTGATGCTGAATTCTTCACTCAGTGTTTGTTTTAGATTGTGTAGTAACAGTGGTCATAATTAAAAAGTAGTTCAGTTATCAAATTGGCTTGGACATTTTGCTCACTGAAGTACTGTAAATGTATTTTAAGAAAAAAGTGTTTGTAGTCTTTTGTTCAAACTACACTGCTGTATATTTTTTTTTTCTTTTTATCTTTTAGGTTTAATTAATTTATAGTGAATCTGGTCTGAGTAGGCTATATATTTGGCAAGGTTATGTGTAGGTTTGGAATCAATCTGCACTGGGTAGGATCAGACATTTATACCCCTAGGGTTGTAACTATCTGGATAAGAAGTGCTGATGTAATGAGGTCACCAATGTTTTAGGTATACTGTATTGGCTAAAATATGTAACCTGCCTTTTTACCTTGCTATACAACATATTTTATACATCTGATGTCAAAAGCCATGTATAACAAAGATATCACCTATCAAAATACTCATCATAACCAATTAAGACTGACTTCACCAATTGGATGAAAAGTCATTTTTGGTAAGGCAAGACTAATAGCTGATACTGTTACACTTGTTTCTGTTTAAAAAATTAAATTTAAAAGTTCAGCAGCAAGGGCTGAAGCACGTACTGTACATATAATATTCTCATGTCTTCTCTAACCTCCACATCACTAGCAATGCCAAAGGCAAACCTGAAGAGTGCTACCCTATTATCTGTTATCTAAATAAAATCAGTGAACATTAGTCTACTCATTCTTTTGCTCTTGTATGATGTACCAAGAACCCTAAAAAGTCATCAGTCAAAATCTTGTATGAAAATCTAGATGTACATGATCTTTTCTATATAGACACACATGAACTTTTAAAGTACAGAACTGTAAATGATTCTCAGAGCATAACCTTAAAACTTAGCAACTACTAGGTAAGTTTTTCACAAGAAATATTACTTTTTCCAATTAGAGATTCAGTAAATACCATTGAAAACTTGAATAACTTACAAAAGATTAATCAGCAGATAAAAAACAAGAAAAATAGGCAATAAATAAAAACACTGATAAGCAATAACCACTTTAAAAAATTTGTTTAAATTCAAAGTTCAAATATTTCCTTAGTCACATTATTGCACTGGTTGAATTTCTGATCATATGTTTTCCTGACTCAATGCACACCATAGTCTGCTTAGTCAGCCTATGTATTACATAAAATTCAGCATATAACATAAATATAAAAGAACTGAGTCTGGTACTCTAAAAATTTACCTTTGGGAAAATAAATTTTCCTTAAAAAAAGCAAAAAGAATATAAATTTTACAAAGTATTTGGACAAACTACAAAAACCATCCTAACCAACTACAACTTAAACTGGAGTCAACCTACCTTAAAATTCCATGTGTTCACATAGGCAAAAAGCATAGGAAATAAGGAATGTAATTACCACATTTAAGGTTTGACTAGATACTTACACCTGTGTCAGACCAACCTTTCTATAAAACTAAATGGCTTGATGCTTTTAATAATATTAAGGGAAAATTTTTGAAATAAAATCATACCAGTGTAATAATGTAGCAAACTGAAGAAACTGGGGGGAAAGGCTAGAGAAAATTATTTATGATTTTTCTTATTAAAGACTCCAATAAATATTAAAACAATGCATAAAGTCTTACATACCATAATTCAACAACTTAGGATCCAAACTTGTACATATGTAACATTTTACAGACAGAAAACTCAGTAACTTTTCATTCTTAAATCCCTGAGAATTTAGTAATAAGCAGTATTACTTCAACAACACAACTAATGAGCACCAACAAAACTTTTGTGATTAGCAAGCCATTTCGTACACATTGTGGCAACATGAGCCTGACCACTTTGCTTAGCTGCCTGCTGCACAAGAATAACATCATCATACTTGCCACGATGAACTGCTACTAGATAGGCTGATTTCAACCTGCCACACTTTATGTATGCCTCAATCTGAAAAAAAATATAGAAAATAATACCTAAAAACCTAATTCAGATAATCATTCCAGTTCAGCAAAGAGCATTAAAAATAACTTCAGTACTATACAAAAACAATGACAGATGAAATCATGCACAAAAAGCTATGGTCTCTAATCCTTACCTTAGCATTTTCAGATGAAAAAAGTTTTACAATGACGTCCAAATTAACATTAGTTGCACTTGTAGACATCTTCAGTAATGCTGGTTCCAATGCAGAATCTACCTGAATTGGCGTTAGGATTCCAAAATCTCCCATACCTTTTACAAGGAGCCAATATTCTCACACATCTCCATCTCCACAAGCAACTCGCAACCAACGGAAAGTAGTTTTTCAGCTGGGACACCCATACTTTCAACAATCCTGTAAGCTAAGCCAAGGCTTTCTTCAACGACTTGAGCTCCTGACACTATCAAAGCTCCAACTGCCAAGCGTTCATTTTCATCTCCAAGTAATGTTGGAAGTGATCGGTCTTCAATTAGTTTCATCCGAACTAAATTTTGCAAGAGTTTTCTTATTATATCTGAATTTGCTTCATAACCTGCTAAAAACTTAGTGGCATCAGCCTGCAATGCTAGCATATTAATATACTGGTTAACTTGCCATCCTGACATATTGAGAATGATCTTACTTTTGGCAAAAGATCCATGTAGAATTTGTGTGTTAAGGTAAGTCTGAAGATGGTGCTGAGCTGAAGTTAGAATGTGAACTCTATTTGATAACTGATAATAATTGCAAATTTCATGGTTATACATCTTGAGTAATGTCATAACTGCTCTAAGTCTATCTCCTAAAGCTTCCTGGACCATTAAAAGACAGTTCCACCATTTGTTGTGTTCAAGCCAGCGACACCCTCTCAACATGTACTTGTACCACTTTGTCTGCTGAGGATCCTCAGTCCTAAAAATTTTCAAAAGTTGTTCAAGTTTACCTAATCTCAAACATGGCAGTAAGACCTCAGAGATAAAAATATCTTCCCGCACTTCATTGGCTAATAGGTATTCAGCACATTCTTGTAACTGACGATGTCGCATGCAAAACTGAATAGTCATGCTATGATCACCATACAACCGAAGATAATACTTGCACTCATTCTGAAACAAGGTGTCCATTTTGTAAGTACTTTTATTTTTCTTTGACTTTGCACTATGTGTAGACTGAACAACACTGGATTTAGTTCTTAAACTACCCGCTGAAATACTTTGTAAGTTTTGAAGCGTATGCAGTACCACAAGAGCTTGTGAAGGAGGGAGCCTTGTTTGCTCACTAAGCAAGATACGAGTCCTTTCAGCATGGTCTAAGACCTTTTCATTAACAATAAATGGGCTACTCTCCAAAAACTTGATAATTTCAGGTAAAAGTGAAGATTTACATGGTCTGTTTTTATCTAAAGGCCTCTCCAAAACTCTAGCAAATCTTTCCCTAGCACCTGGGAAATCACCTGCTTTAAGTGATGCCATTGCCCATGCACCCCATACACCTGTTACTTCTAAACCAGCCTTTGTTGAAACATTCAGCGATAGTTCCCATAATTGTTTTTTCACCAGAGAATCCCTAATATGTCGCATATACACAAATTCCTGTTGCAGACATTTTTCAAATTTTCTTTTACAGTTCTCTTCCTTCTGTAACAGTTTTTGATGGAGAGTTCCAATTTCTAGCATATTCTGCAGAGCCCTTTGTGGGATGACATCACCACAACTAGCTCTCAATAAGAGACAGAGCAAATCTACCCACTGAGAGTAATATTCACAGACTGCAATACCTTGATGTTCATTAACATTCCCAAAGCGAACTTTGGATGATGTAAGAAGGGTTTGAATCATTGACAAAACAAAATTGTGATCAACTTCTGGACTTGTACAAATAACAGCAGATACAATTAGAGAAAACAAATGATGGCATAACTTAATGATGCATATAGCTGCTTTCCTGTCATCTTGATGGTGAGCCAATATAGCAAGACATAAACTGAGTGAAGGAGCATAGTCGTAACCAAACTCTTGGCGTACTAAATTATTGTGTAGCATATCCGTTGTGAGGTACCAACCTCCTTCTGCATCACTGGACCAAGATGAACTCCCTCTCGTACTTAAAACATCTGATATTTCAGACTGGCTATCATAATTCCCTTCCCCAAGGGGACGTATCTGATCATACTCCATCAAGTTAATATCTTTTGTTTGCTGGAAACATTCCTGACAAACTCTTACTAGCAAATCACCATAGCCTTGAACTACCATTCGAGACTTTGAGCAAGAACCACAAACCACTCTACCACAGCGACGACAGTGATGACGCCGACAAAACATTGAAAAAACTGCAATATTACAAACAAGACATTCACTGACTTCATTGTCTGGCACCCAATCTTTTCTGTCTGGGGGTTGAGGGGGCATTACAAATTTTTTGGGCATTTTATCTACTCTTTGCTTTGGTTTGAGGGTAAACTGCACACCAGTGGTATCAAGAGATTTAGCAGCATAAGCTTCAATAAGCCAATTAAATGTATTCCAGCTTAAAGATCCTGGTTCTGTTTTCTTTGAACTTGCATCTTCATAAGACCATGAAATTCCTAAATTTTCATCATCAACATTTTTAGAGAACCTTGAACCAATCATATCCATATGTCTTCCCAGCACTTTCACAGCTTTTTCTACAGCCTCAAGTTTGATATTCATGAGCCACTGCTCAATAATCAAGTGAGGATGTGATGCCAAATGACTTAACTGATATCTATCATCTGTAACAGGCGCAACTTCTTCAACAAGTATCAGACCCATTAGTTCTTGCCTCAGTGGATCCATATCCAAGTGTTCACTGACTGTTTGTGACTCACAGGTTTTGGAATTTTCTTTTGTAG
The DNA here is from genome assembly GCF_040412425.1 of Macrobrachium rosenbergii. Classification (NCBI taxonomy): domain Eukaryota; kingdom Metazoa; phylum Arthropoda; class Malacostraca; order Decapoda; family Palaemonidae; genus Macrobrachium; species Macrobrachium rosenbergii. Next base: position 21,276,173 of record NC_089751.1, on the reverse strand, counting down.
GTAGTTGTTCAAGTTCTAAAGATCCCATGTATGTACCATAACTTTCACATTGCACTGAGGATTGGTCTTTTGGATATGAAGTTTTTAGTAAAAACTCTAGCAAGAAGCGACGAGTTGGGATACTTGACAACTTTAATAAAAGTGCTTCAGTGACAACAGTTAGGTCCTTAAAGCTCAAGGATTCAAGAGCACTTGAAGCAACTCCATAATCAGGGGTAGTCATATCTAGGATAGACATCAAGTAACTCTGGTCAACTAACTGTCTTAACTTGGAATCAACATTATGATGTTCTGCCCACTGAACACCAAGTTTAAATTGCTTTTTTTGAATGAGCATTAAAAGAAGAGTTGAAGGGTCATCTGAAGAAAGATGCTCAACTTCTTGCCATGTTTCAACAGCAGGACTCCCTATATTAAGAATCTGAAAGACAAAAATAACTAAAAGTAATTGGATATCTTATTCTCATGTACAGTAAAGAAAAGGAAAACTGCTGAAACTGAGAAAATTTGTTGATAAAATAATTCAATATGTCCTTACTTCCAGACACAAAATTCAGGCTAGTACACAGCAATTAAGGGCATAAAATTCTAACCTCTGCATATACTTTTATCTGAATAGCTCGCTTCTTAGCCCACTCACGTCTGACACCTGTCAGTTGTGTATCACATCCCAGCACATTTAGAAGCTTTACTGCTGGAGAAACTGGCCACTCACTGAAAAAAAAAAAAAGAGAGTAAAAATGGACAATAGCAGAACAATAACTATTCAAGCAGTCAAGGAAAAAAAAATGTCAGTTTTATATTTATGTATTCATTTACAGTACTATGAAATATGCCATTTAGTAATTGTTTTACCACTACTGATATCCAAGGTTCACCAGTCTTTTGTCTACCAAAACAAAAATAGTACTGTATACTATATTCGTGCCAGCTAGGGCAACAGGCACATATTAGTAATTCAACTCACTTTGTCTTGCATCTCCTTGAGTAATAACAGCTCTATTTGTTCTTCCCCAAGTGATTCTCCAGCAGTGACATGTCACTTTTCATTAATACTCCTTTAATTCATTTGTTTTCAGCCCTTTTCTCACTTCACTGCATTTACAAGATAAAGCATAGTTTCATTACTAAGGAGGTTGTGCTACCTCTTCAGGAATCATTAGCTTACCCGATATTGTCTCTATGAGTAACTAACCTCTTATCCTTACAGAAATGTATGTATAGCTTTGTCCAGTACGGTATTTTATTCATTCCAGTACTTCCCCTGCATTTATTAGAACCCAGGGATGGAGAATAGCTTAAGCTACATACAAACTTTTTCCCCTGTTCATTTTCTGTACTGCAGTGATGAGCAAGTACTGTTTTGCATTTTTTTTATTTTCATACCTTTTTGTAGTTGGAGTATTTCATCTCATATATTTTTCTAGGATGTTTTTGGGCCTATTTGTGTTATCTCCTGTTGCTGCCTGTAATTTGTATCATATATACAGTGCAGTAAAAAGATGTTTCAGTTGTATTAAGTGATATTTTCTGTGCTTATTTATAGTACATCACTTATATTTAGTGTTTTTTTTTTTTTAATGTTCTGTGTATTGGTATCTCAGTAACTTTTGCAAGGGTTGTGCTTTGTGTATAAACCTTGCTGTCTCAGCTTACTAACAGCCATGCCCACTCCTTACTTGTTCTACTTATAACCTGTCTGTAGGATATAATTGTATCAGAAAATGACACCTCCATGCCTCACCTTAAGGTCTTAGTATTTTTGTATTGAAGTAACCTTTGCTGGGCAGGTTATGGGTGAAATGGTAAAGATGATGCTGGAGCCACCTAGTTTTGTTGTTTCTACTGCTGACATTCACCCTCTACAGACTTTACAACTTCAGTTACCATAGAAACTGAGATCTCCTTCCCCCCCCTCCCATGTAGCATGAATACAGTATCAGTAAACATCAGGATCATGACCACTCCCAATCATGATAAAAATTTTGCTAGTGAAAGTCATGTCCTGACCACTTGTGTTGAGAGAGACTGGATCGAGTGACTGTGGCAGGATTGGTGACCATAACTGTTCTTTTTCTAGAAATGATCAAAAGAGTTCACAATGACCCAGGAAAGATTCCACAGCTCCAGCAACATTAGGGAAGAAATGTAGCGGCAGTATTTAGTGTGGGATAGTAACTCTTCAAAAGGACTCAGTTTGTACGGGGCCCATTCTTGATGCAAAGGGGAATATTTCCACCGGTCCATTACTGCAGGACCACGCTTGTCCATTAACAAGAAGTTCGCCACATGTCATTTCTACTGTGCCTTCTTGGGTGATGCACAGCTATCACCCAAGGAGGTTTGTTCAGATGGTTTTAAGGATAAAATGTTCTATTTGAGCAAATCAGTGAGAACCAGGGTGCTTTCCATGATCCTAGAGGACAAGGATTCCTTTTCTGAAGCATTCAATTCAGCATACTAGATCTCTGGTCAAGAAAATTTTCCCAAACCCAAGATTGATTGATTTGACCCCTTATCTACAGAAAGTCTCAATCAAGGCTTTGCTGGTGGAAGACAAAAAGCCACAATTGTGGCCTTGTTCAGAGGTCCAAAAATGCCCTGCAATGTATTTGAGAAATTTGGTCGTATGGCTGCCATTAGAATGCTGCTGTATTAGCTGACATAGCCCATCTCACAAAGTAACAATCAGTTAAAGCATTAGTTTGAGGAAATGCACTTGACTTGTTTGCATCATGTTTCTGTGTTTGAAGCTGAAATATATTTTTCATAAATTACTTCATAATGTTTTTGCATTACAGTATATAGTAGAAAAATAGCAAGCAAAGCACTGTGTAAGTACAATACATGTGAAAGTGTGAATTTCCTAAGATGACTGCACTGCCAAAATGTTTATACTGGTGTGTTGGTAACTGTGTACTATTACATTTTGCATTATTCTTAGGAGTTTTATTCCCAAATATATGCATTCCCTTGATTCAGGAATGTTTTATGTTATTAGACAGTAAGAAAATATTCAAAAAGTGCTTCATAAATGAATGTCAGTCAAAAGTGTTAATATGAAAAAAAGGAAATGCAGTTCAAACATTTTATGATGCAATATGCAACTTGGATAAAAAATATGATTTATGAAAAATTTCTTATACTAAGTAAGATGAATTCACAAAGGTAATCAGAGATGCAATGACCAAATTGCAATTTTAGATAACAGGTAATAAAGAGGACAAAGCTGACAACTATCTTTCCATTTTAAGGATGAATTACAGTGCTAGATGTAAAAAAAATGAGGAAATCAAACTTCTACAGTGTATGCAATTATGCTAAACAACAAAGAGATAGAGATATGAAACCATTTTTGAACATGAGAACTTGACTAGGCATCTGTGACTTTGAAATCAAAGCTGGAACCAGAATTACCTGGACCATGAAAGGTGGCTGTGGGGTTAAGCAAGAGAGTGGTGTAGAGGGAATTGACTCAGGAGCTTTATCAGGATTGCTGTCAAGATTGCATTCAAACGTGATCTTCAATAAGCTGCCTAAAATAACCTTGAGAATGTTGCCTTTCAAGGGATCTTCGATCCATGTCATGCTTTTTACAAAGGCCACTGATGACTCCTGATGGGGCAGGAATCTCTTGCTGTTCTCAGGATTATTGTAACCCTAGATTTGATTTTCTGGGAATGGTTCCTTGGAGGTCCCATGTTTTTAAACTCCACCTTCAGTACCATTAAACAGTCTGTTGCCCAAGCAATTTCCAAAAGTTCACCCACACATTATGATAAAGATTAGCACTTTTCATGGATGGATACACCCACCCTTGGTATGCCCTATGGGTGGAGTCGTTCAACAATTCAGTAAATGAAATAGAGCTATCTCAGACATTTTCTCTTACAGATGGCAAGAAGTGGTGGTTACCTCCATGCTGCCAATGCCACAGCAAGCAAAAGGAGAGAGTTCCCCTATGATACAGTATGGTATGGGGGCAGTGAAGTATAAAAAATTCTACCCATCCAAGGGGAACTTGGCATACAGTTCTAATGCATTTATCAGGGAACTAGAAACCTGGAACTCTTTGCTGGTGGGTGGCAAGAATCTGTCAATCACAACAAAAGTGAGGGTGTTGCAAAAGATGACAACTAACAACGGTTCAATGAGAACAAAAAGTATTTTCAAAACAAGGATAAACTTTTGAGTGCTGAGCACTACATACACAATAATGCATTAAGTCATTCCATAGGTAGCACTTATTCAAACTTATAAAATACCTGAACTTAGCTAGCAGCCAAAGATGTGTCAAGCCAAGCTGTCAAAGTTTCCTAATGGAGCACTACCAGGGGAAAGCTTGAGACTATGAACATTTGCACCGAAGGACAAGACATTTAATTATGTGTTGTGAGCGCTGTAGACTTTTGATAGGACATATGAAATATGGGCAAAAATGAGATTTTAGGCAATCCTTTGAAGAGTTTGGGGAATGAAGTGTGCTCATGCACAAACAATCAAAGTATGAGCCTGGTTAAGTTGACAAGTGAGACCAGCTGGACCACTATTTGCCTAACAAGAACCGGTGTTCTTTGTCTTCCTTCAGAGACGGTTTTAGTCTGAAAGTATTTCATGACAAATGAAATGCCACTATAAGGCCTTGAAAAACTTACTTTTTCTTGAAAAAGTTAAATTTCCACAAGTGCATTGATATAATTTATTTCTGCCAAACAAGGGCTTAGAAGAATTACTAGAGCTGCCAAATAAAGGATTAAGAATTATCAGAATCAACTTGCAATGTCTGTCAAACTGTCCTACTTATGAGACAAAGACAAATAATCTTCAATGATAAAACCACATAAATCTCTCTGCTACACCTGCTTACATATGGCAAGGGTAAGGTCAGTACTAAAAGCAAAAATGTTTGGCTAACTAGTTTTCCAAAAATAAGAAATATATGTAAAAAGTTTTGACAATTACTGTATCTTAATGTCTGATTTCAAAGTAACATTGGATAAATGTAAGGCTATAGTGTCTTTAAAAGAATCTGAGATTTTACCATAAGAATGAAAAGTCAAGTTAATATCTCATAAACTTGATCCTAATTATGAGACAACATGAAAAACCAGACTTTCATGACAAAGCAGCTAGTACACAAATAATCAGTCCTTGTACTTACCTGTGTGACCTTTGGATTACAGAAAACCTCATTTGGCTGTTTGATATTTCATGAGCATATTCCCAAGGAGTAGGATTACCTTAGAAATAAGGGAAAAGAGAAAACATATAATTAAAAGCTAAAAATAAAACTGGTATAGTACACCCTCCTGCCCAAGAATATATAAAATTTTTTTTTTATGAGAGTATACGAAATCTGCACCTCTCAAATAGTTCCAAATCTTTTTAAGATAGTCTGTCTCCAATTATACTTTTGGTTAGGCTGAAATATGGCAATTAAGAGTTCAGTAAGCTAAACTTCTCAAATCCTTATCTAAAGTTAACAGCTCACAGCAAAAGAGATACAACACTTAAAAGATGTTTCTCTCCATTGCTTTAACATATCCTATTTTCAGGATCATGCCCCTTGCAGTCCTCACCAAACTACCCATATCTCTTTTAATCATGTGACCAAACTATGTCATCCTTCCTTACTTTAAACTTATCTTTGAATTTAATAAATATCAATTCTTTATGCCACCCTTCCTGATTTTTTTCCCATGAGCAACACTGGTTTCCACCTCCACGCCATTATACATCAGTTCACTCATAGGACCCCTCCTTTCTATGTACAGTCTATATTTCTTGATCACATATCAGCATTAGTCTGAGTTGGTTATTTGTAGACCTTCACCATGAGCTCCAAATAGATAATCCTACCTAAAGATCTGACCTGAGAGCTCCACTTACCCAAAATGTACCAGTCGTTCCTTATTCATTCCCACCACACCAACTGACATACTCTTCCTTTCCTATTATTAACAAAACATAAGTTTATGCAATTCTAATGAATTCATTTTCTCTCTAACTCTTGTCCTCATGAGTAGATGCTTCTTTCCATTTCTAGCAACAATATTACTTCTGCTTCTGAAGTGGAACCATAAATCCTACTCTTTTATGACTTACATTAAATGTGTCTTTTAACCTTTAACACATATTTAAGTTATAAACAAGTCTTCTGCAAACAATAAATCTCATAAAATACTTCCTCATTTTATCACTTAGAACCTATATCAGTACAGTACTACAAATAAGAGTGAGCATACTACTTCACTTAATGACTTTTCAAAAATACTTCACTTGATAATTTTTCAAAAATGTTTCCTTTGATGATAATTTTTCAAAAATACTTCGTTATAATTGTTCAAAACAATACTAATTAGCACTGTAACCTAACATAACCAAAAAACCCAACTCATTACTATAATGTTGTAGTTTAAATATCAAAACAACAAAGCATGGGTTATTTGGAATGCACACATTAGTGGTGCGATTAACTCCTCTGTAGTACAGTAATAATTGTATTTTACATCATACAGGTTTCCCCTTCAGGACAGTATGTTCTTACATTTCAAACAAGTTGTTCCGCAGTATGCATTACATACTACATTAAACTGTATATGCCTTGAAAATTCTGAACCTGGACATCAGAATGTTTAGTTTAGCTTTGATGTGTTCCAGAAAGCAATGGAAAATGTTTAACGATTTTTGGTACAGTACTCATAAAATTTATATGACTGCTGAGAGGCAATATACCTTGAAGTTAAAGTAGAATTAACACATTCAACTGATAAAAATACAGCAATATTTTTCCTAGACATACAAACTTGAAGTCCTGGTAATAATGTTATTACAGGTGGAAATAATAAATCTGTGGGATAGATACCCACTCACCTGTCTACTTGTCATTGATTTTTCTGTGGCCACAAGGGCAAAAATGGGGCTGGTTAGAGGTGGAATTATGATGAAATTTAGGTTTGTGTGGTTAGGAAAAATAGAATTTACTTTAATAAATTGTGATTTGTTCCAACAAAGTATACAATCCTTGGTCTTCCATATAGGAGACACACTCAAGATGTGTCACATGTGAAACACTTACAAAATGGTCCACCACTACTCACAAATGACAGCTTCAAAGGTCGTGGATTAGCTTAGCAGGGGAGGGATTGCTTCTGCAATTATTATTATGGGAACTAATAATAATCATGGTCTACACCCCAACACCCTGTTACAGGGAAGGAGAAGGTATAATATCTTCAGACTAAAGCCCTCAAATAGGTGATTAATATTGCAAGTCATCCACATCTGGACTGACCAGCATGAACATGGTCTGGGCTACCAGAGGTTAGGAAACAATAGGGCAAGGAAAGAATCAGGCATCAATCACATCCACTTCATCAATCTAAGCCCAACCATGAACCTTCAGCAAAATAGATGAAATAGGTGCAAATTTCTCACTTCACCTGTACTTGGGTAGTTGATGGCATATGTGGAAGGTGAAGAGGAGATATGTTATTATTATGATGGGAAGTCCCCTTCCATAAAATGCAAGCACTACAGTAAGGGCCCCGTATTCGCGGGGGTGCAGTAAATTCTGCGAATACTTAAAACCCCTCTAAAAACACTTTAGAACTGCCTAGTTTGATAGTTTAAACACAAAAAAAAACTTTAAAAATGCTTATACCTGAGTATTTCAATAGTTTTATCACAAAAAGTGCACTTAGTCATGAAAATGATATGAAAATACAGAAATTAGTGAGTGTTTCTCAGTGAAAAATACCGCGAATGGGCAAATTTTCCGCGAATAATGGGTAGATACATTCCATAGAGAAATCCGCAAATACGTGAGTCCGCGAATAGTGAGACCGCGAATACGGGGAGTTTACTGTATGCTTCTGGGGTTGTTTCTCTTTCGTCTCCTTCTACTGCTTTCTTATCAAAACTGTTCGTCTCACTGAATGACGTTTGTTTTTGCCTGCATTTTGAGATGTTCCTAAAGTGAGACAGCATTGCCATTCAGCAGGTATAATACATGGTTTTCTACAGCTTTGTCAGGGTGATATCTTTCTAAGAAACTTTGGACTTTGCCCTGGACTTCCCCCATTTTACACATATTTTCTTATTAATGAAGTAAGGACATCCTCCCTTCTCTCCTCCTCCTCTGAAGACAATCCCTCTGAAGGTCTTGTAGTTCCGTGAGTAGCTCTGTGGCATTCTCCTCCACTCACCATCAAGCCCATGGACTTACCAAGAGACAAAATCCTCAGGCTCAGCCTCGAAGCTTTCACAGTCTCTTTCTGTAGCAGCATCTGGCCACAATATCCTCTGGGCAGAGTTCATTGTCCTGTAAGAGAGACAGGCTTCATCTGTGAGGCTTATTCAATGATCTAGGAGTGGTTCTCCCATATTTTCTTAGGGTCAATTCCGTATAAGAAAAAAACTACAAAGTACCTCTGGAATAGTGCTTCTGTGTAGAGTTTCTTGAAATGAAAGATGACTTACTGGTCCATGGTCTGGATTAGAAGAGTCCTGGTAGGGGTAAGAACTTCACTGTGATGAATCTAAACTTCTCCAGCAACTTAGCCTTCAAGTCTGAAGGATGAACAAGAGCATTGTCCAGCACTAGAAGAACCTTCAGAGGTAATAATTACTCCTCAAAGTATTTCTTGACACTAAGGCCAACCAATTCATTTACCCACTCGAAAAAAAAAAAAATTAATATATTTTTCTTATAAACCTTAGGGTGTGTGAGTGGTAGGAAAGCAAAGGCTTCAGTTTTAAATCCTCACTTGCATTCCCACAGAGCAAAGGAGTAAGTCTGTCCTTCATTTGCTTGTGTCCTTGTAATGATTTCTCCTTTTGAGAGATATAGGTCCTTGTGGCATTTTTTCCCCAAAACAATTGTAACTCATCACAAATGAACAACATCCTGGCCTCTACGAAGTCCTTAAATTCTTTAACATATTTCTCAGCAGCATCTTTGTCAGAAATAGCAGCCTCCCCATGGCTCACAACACTGTGTATGCCATTTCTTGTCTTAAATTTCTTGATCCACCCATGACTGGCTCTGAACACAAGTATTACCTTTCTTTCTTTAAATCTTCAGCTGAAAATCCTTAGGACAGGATCACCAGACTATAAACCAGGACTGTACACTTGTTCCAGGGGTAGTTTTCAAGAGATCAGCAAGCAGTTTTCTTGCCTCTTCACAAATGTTGGCCTGAGAAACACTTCCAATGGCTGTTTTTCATTTTATCCCAATTAGGAACAATTTCTCACCCTCTTCATTTGTCTGAGACCTTTGTTTTGTAATATATTTCACTCCCTTAGCAATGTCAGCTCCATTGATAACCTCTTTATGTTGTAATAGTGAAGAAATTGTAGTTTGGCCATATGAAACTCCTTAGCCAGATCAGCTCTTGCTGTGAATTTCTTTTTAAACTATTATTTTTCTATCTACTTGTTTTTTTGGTTTGCTGACATTTCAGTCCTTATAAGGCCCATGATGACTAATGTGTACTAGAACCAACAAAAAATCACAAAGAAAAGAGATATTTTAGCAGAATTGTCCACTGACTGAGAGCTACAGGTATACTGCCCCACTTGCCCTTTGTTTCATCTGGGAACCACAAACATATGGTATAATTAATCTCATACATTTCTAACCCATCATCTTCGTTTGTCCAAAAGCAGAGCAAAATGGAAGAATACAGAGTGAATTTTTACTCATACAAAATGTGTGAAAACTGGTTTGTACAAGTTGAGAGCTGTCTTAACACACTAACTAAACTTAAGATACAATGCAAAGCTAGCTCAAATCAAATGGGAGTTAATCAATAAGAAACCAAAAAATGTCTAAGGTGGGAAACTATAAAAAAAAAAGACCAAACTTATCTTTGGTAAGTTTGGTCTTTTTGTAATGAAACCAAGCAAAGCTAACTTAGGAGCTAAAATCTAAACTTAAACATTAGAAAAACAACTTAGGAGCTAAAATCTAAACTTAAACATTAGAAAAACACGTATTGTTGAAGAGAATAAAAAAAAAAATACCAAGGCCTAAAGTTAGCAAAAGTGAATGCAAGGTAACTGATGGGAAGACACTTAATTCACAAGTGTGAAGACTTCTTAGATATAAACTAACTTCCAACAAGATAAAAAAATATGGAAATAGGTAAACAGCTGGTGCACGCCTAACACTGATTAACCCTTAAGGGATGGGCTAAATATGGCCAATTTAAGAAAAAACACACCAATAGAAAGAGGATACCATGGATAGAGGAAGATATGCAAATGCACATGGTGTAAGAAAAAAATTCTGAAAATTTTTCCCTACCTTCCACGGGAAGTTGAAAGTGACTACTTACTTACAACCCTGTGTGGGGCCTCTTTTACAAGACACTCATAAAAGTTTGTTAATTTTACCAAGTGATGCATGTTTTTTCTAATAATTTATTTTATTTTATTTTGTCAAATTAAAATTACAGCTCACACAATATCATAACAGATAAAAATTAAAATCAGTAACAAATTCTGAGTATATCTGTTGTAAAATATTTGCAAGATTTACTGTGATGGGGCGATGCAGTAACTTTTTGTGGGGTATACATGTTTTTTCTAATATTTCTTTGCACTTTTCTTTGCAAAATTACAATTATAGCTGACATACTATCATAAAAGATAAGAACTAAAACCAACAGCAATCCCAGGGTATATTAATGAGCAAATAAAAAAAAAAGACATCCTGGAGCAGCAGAGAGGCAGTACATTCACCTCTGAAATCTCAAGGCATACTGATCGATGTCTCACCTGAGCTGAGCTAAACAGTTGCCATAAGTCATTTAAGGCCCACTGAAGTGCTATGAACATTTTTCCTGCTAAATTCATCCAAACCAAATGGTGCACAATATTAATACTCATATGAGGATTTCCATCCATCACCCAAAACCTTTTTATACATACAGTACTCATATGAGGATTCCCATCCATTAAGGGTTAAGCAAAAGCATACCTGAAACTCCAAAACAAAATGAATAGTGGTACTTCTGAGGATGTTCCTGAGTAAATTACAATCCAAGGAACCATCCACCAGTTTGAAAAATTTAAGAATTCTCCCCAGACATGTAATTTATGAATAGCAGAAACGGAAACAAGGGTGAAAAAGATGAAAATTAATAATAATGAAAATTCTTATAAATATCAAGTCCAAGACTAAAATCCATGCCCACACAAACAATGAATGAGGAAAATAGTTGGTGCTGACTCATGTCACTCATCTGCCCAGATGCATGCACAGCTACAAGCTGACTGCCATTTTCTTTTCTCGTAACAAAGATCTGAGTATATGGGATGCCTTTTTGATAAAATGAAGAGCTAATTATAAGTAATGAATCAGTGATGAATAAACAACAATAATTCATCAATGTTGCAAAGATATAATTTGACACCTGAAAGGTATATTACTTGGATTTTACACTATTCTTTATTGCTTACTTCATTAGTAAAACTAAATAATTCGTAGGGAACTTACTTTCTGAAAGAGGTACTATTTGCACCATGAAGGCCAGTAGGTGATCTCGCAACAGTAGGATGTCTGGATGAGTGTTGAGCACAGAAGCGGAGAGAGAGTGAAGAACATATATAACCTTCGGTACTCGTGACACTAAGAGATGAAAGCTATCCTTGGTAATTGTATTGCTTCCAAGAAATTCGTCAGCAAACTGCCACACACATGACACCTCTGGTTCATGCATAAGAGAGGAGAGAACCCGATTTGCTTGAACAATCTCTGACAAGGCCTTATGTTTTCTACTTGAGAAGAGATTCCTAGCTGCACGGAACAGAGCTGTTTCTTCTGGGGGTGGTTTCATTCCTATTGAAGGTGGGTAAAGAATATTAAGCCAGGTGTCTGATATATCACCATCAGAACTGACAGAACCTTTCTTGCTTGCTTCCAAAGTACTGTGAATTGCTTGAACTATAAATGCTAATAAAGGACACTGTTTCCTCAAATGGCTTAAAACTGCAACTGGTACTCGAGCACTTGACCAATCGAGAGGTTCTAAAACCTCTAATTCATGTTCATCTTGACCTGACAATTTAGGTAAATCCTCAGGTAGGTACTCAGACACATCACTAAATGAGCTACTTTCAGACTTACTACTTGAAATATTCAGCTTATCTGGCTCAAAGGTTTCAATGAATTCCAGTGCAATCCCTCGTTTCTCATCCCTGTCAAGAACACGAAATTCTATCTCAGACTGATCAAAGTTTCTTGTAAAACTTCTCAAAATAGATGCAATATCTTCAGGAACATCATTTTCAAGAGATTTAATACCTCCAGCAACACCATCTGGGTGACTAGCAAGATAATTCAAAATAGTCCTAGAAGTTGCAATACAACAGCCACCATTTTCTTCATTACTTTTCTGGCTTTCACAACCTAAAATCTTGTCTTCTACAATAAGAAACAAATTCAAATGCTCAGATATGGCTCTTTCTTGTTGCTCTGCCATTCGATCACTGTACAGCACTTCTACACATGGAGACATGGGTGTCCCTTGTGTAACACAAAAATTTACCTTTGGAGATATAAACTTCAACAGAGACAAAATATGATGGTAATCCTCTTTTTCTGTTATGCTAAAATTATTGTTTAACAAATCACTCTTACAGAGAGTAAATCTGCTACTTGGGTTATTTTGAATAAGTATACTTGACAAAGGATTTGGTAACTGGAGTATTCCATAAAGAATATCAAACAAAGAGACAAACCCTAATTGTCCAACTGTGTATCCAACTCTCTTCATGGCCATAATACGCTCAAGCTGATAATCTGAGAAAATACCACGGGGACTTTTGCATTTGCTATCACCAGGATAAAAAATGTGATTTAATAATCCAGCATGAATAAACATGAGATTTGCTAGGTTAATGAAGAACACTACACCTTCATCTCCAACAGCAATTTTCTTAAAATCCACAGAAGCTAAATCTGATGTGTCTTTCAACACTGTCACCACTTCTAGAGACTTTAAAGCAGTTGCTGCAGTTACATCATTCAACAAAACTGCTTTGTGACTAACATTCTCAGATACTGGAGCAGCGGGAATGCTTTCACGGAGTCCACTTAACAGTGTAGTCAGTACATCTCTCACAACAACTTCACCATAAACTCCTGATCGACAAGTCATTGACCCAGCATTCATTATAATGCCATCATTATTCACCAAGAATCCTAATCTGCTACTTTCATCATTGTTAAGTTTTTCATTTTCTATCCAAGACTTAGGCCTCATTATCCCAATCATAGGGCAACAATACTGTAAAATCATTGTTGTCAAGTTAAGTTTCATTTTTCTTGCTGTGTGTTCCAGCTTGCCAGGGTCAACACCATCTTGAAACATCAAAGAACCAAGAATATGAACTGGTCTAACTGACAATATGCTGAAATAGCTAGTTAAACCCCTTTTAAAGCTTGAGCTGGCATAATTTGTTATCATGAGAGACATAAGCTGCAAATACTGATAAAAAGATCGAACATATGCACCAAATTTAGAAGACTCCTTAATTTTCAGGTTGTCTGGATACAAATACGTGGCTTCTTCACTCATAATTCTTAAAACCTCCTTATATGCTAAGTGAACCTTGTTGCCTTTGCAATGAATACTTGATTCATCATAATCCTCATCTTCTTCTTCAGGAATGAGCAATACACCCTGGAAAGTTGACATACTGTGAAGAACTCTTGACCAACTCTGAATATAATTTTTCATTGCCCCATCATTTATTGGGTATGATGACAACAGGAGTGACATTGGAGTTGCATAAGAAGGGCCTGTTCTAACACATACATCTAATGGCATTTCCTGAGCACCACAGCTACTACTTACTTTCACTTCTGAATTTCTAAGAGTGATGATATTATTACATGTAGCTGCCATCTGTTGTGTAAAAGAAATGAAACCTACAACATCACTGCCAGTCTTGGAAAGTTCAGATAATGTTAAAGTACCATCAACATGAGCCCTGTGCCTCTGAAGAGCTTGCTCAAGCAAGGAAGACGAAGAACTTTCATTCAAATCAACTGTGAGAGCCAAATCACTCAGCACCATGGACTGTGGATTCAGAAAGGAAGCAGTAACAGGGCAATTAGTCTCGGATACAATAACAGAAATACCAGTTGGTACAGGGGGGGACAAAGTACTCAAAAGCTCATGAACCAAACTGGCAGCTGCCGCTTGAGCAGATGCCTCTCTTGCAACAAGGCCAAGTGTTAGCAATCCATGTTCAGTGCTCCCTTTAGCTTGCGCAATTTTACTTCCTTTACCTTTATGTGCCCTCTGACTTGCACTTACCAACCTTGGTTTTAATTGAAGAAGCCGAGTTGCAAGGCAAACTTCTCTGCACTCTGTAGTATCTCCAATCTTATACATCTTGATTACTTGTTCTGCTTGTGTCAAGTTACCATTTGTAAGAGCCAAAGTTACTAAACAAGGGGGAGGTGCTAAAAGATAATTAATGACACTGGTATCATCAGCCACTGATGACCTTCCTTCAGTGGTTTCATGCCTTTTCTTTACTGATACATATGTGTTCACTTTTCCTGAACTTTTATAGGTGTTAGTTTCATATTCAATTTCATTTACATCTTTTAAAAACAACTTGCCCTCCACATAATCGCCAAAATTTTCTAAAGAGCCAATCTTACGATGACAAGGAACCAACACTTGAAGTCGCCACAGGCCTTCACTAACATGGCGAGACAAATGAGAAATGCGACTATGCATGATTTGTCCTGATACACCATCTTCACAAAGACTTGACTGATTTGCTTTCTGAGAATATCTTTCAGCAGATGTTGTCAACAGAGACTCGTGTAATAATATCAATATATCCCAAGCAACTAAAGAATTTATTATGTAACCTGTTCGAGGAAGCTCCCCAACGCTTGATGCAGTGCTTTTACCACTCACTGTACAACTACTCTGATGTTGTGGTGCTGTTCCACTTTGCGAAGAATAATGATGACTCTCAGGTTGCATCTGCCCTGGTGCTGCAGTGTGCCAAGAGGCCTTCCATGAATGGGCAGGTGTATCTGGAGAGACTGACGTGGATGATCCCTTACTTGCATTGTTGCAAGAATCAGCATCTGAATAAGAAAGATTTTCTTGAACTTGGGTCTCTGTCTTTGAAATCTGATCACTGGCGAGGGCTTCCTCAACAAAATCTAGTAACAGAACTTTCTTTACTTTAGAGGGTTCTTCTTGTTTTTCAGAAATGTTACCCGATTCTGTATTTGGATTAGATGTAGCAAGAGTACTCACTGGACTCTCTGAGCCATTCTGATGAGAGAGAAAGGATCTTTCCAAGTCAGCCTCATCACCACCTGACTCACTATGACTTTCATCACTCATATCACTATGTCTAACAAACAGCAAAGAAAATATATTTTCCATAATTTGCATTCTATATTCTAGAGGTTGTAATTCATCAATCTTTTCTTTGACACTCAGTAGTTTTTCCACAATGTTCTTCTGATAAAAGGATACTAAAGACTGCTTGTTACGATAGTCATTGGTGTCATTGTTTGGCAATTCAAAGTTTTTAGCCTCCAAGGAAATTCTGTCACCAAGTAACTTTCCTCTTGCTTGCCACCCTGCTACAGAATTATCTAACTGCATACCAGCAGCAATTATCTGAAACATTTCATTGAGAATGCAAAATGCTTGATAAGTACTAATACAGGATGATAACAGTTGTCCACTTGGGTCTCTAACTTGACAGTGCTCATGTAGAAGCTGCTTCACTTCGTTAGGCTTTAGGTCATACAAAGGAAGAGACCTGTATAGTGTGTACAATGGTGAGTGGTCCCTTATTAATAACAGCAAAGGTAACATCTTCACATTTGTGTTCCGTGCCATACACCAATTAACAAAATTTAAATCCCGCTTTAATTCATTACATGTATTTAGCATTAAAAGGTCAATGGCATTTGGCTGTCCTTCCCATACTTTGGCAACTCCCAGTAAACTTTCTAATTTATCCAAGGATGCTGACCATGAATTGAGAAATATCACTGGATACAAAGGCACTAACCATCTGGACCAATCCTCTTCTCTCTGCAATAATGTTATACTTTGTACAGGATCATGGGCTAGCATCTCAAATACTACTTGTAAAACATGCCTTGAATTGCTAGTGCAATCAAAATATAATCCTCTAACATCCAAAGATGAACTCAAGCACTCAATGTTGCTGGATGTCTCATAAGGTCTTCTGACCAAATAATCAGCTTCCACTTCACAAAATGACTGCAGTCTCTCATTAGAGCAAGAGAATTGGGAAAAATATACTTGTTCAATGTTTATTATACTCTTATCATGGCAAATTGTGACAATTCTGAGATAAAATTCTTTCAGAGTATCAGTGTTAACATCCCTTGAAATAGCAAGCATGAGATAAAACAGATTAATGGTTCTTAGTTTCTCAGCACTTGACACTTGAATTCTCTCCTTTATCCTTGTTACCTCAATAGATTCTGACGCATTTCCAAAATTTGCCCTCCTTGGAGAACTATTTCCATACCTTTCCACCAAGACCTCTAGTTCTCTCTCTAACTGAAGTATTTTTTCATCCAGATCTTCAATTCTCCTCAACAGATGGTCTAAACACTCTATGGAAACATTCTCAATTCTACAATAACTTTCTTTTACCCTGGATGTAACATCAGTACCAACAGCTCTGATTTCTCCACTGGATGCTTTATCACTAACTTTTGTATTACTGCTACTGCCATCCTTAGAATTTGCCCTTCTTTCACTGACAAGCAACTGATGCAGAAAGTCTGCAGTTTCAAGTGGATGTGACAAGAGTTTGTCACGAAGTGCAGCACAGGCTTCATTGGATAATGTGTGCTCAAGTCTTCTTGTAACAAAATCTTGTTGAATACATTTCTCCAATTCCTGCAAATATAGCATCAACATATATTAGCTACATCTTATTTAATAATCAAAAGGGTCCGGTTAGATTCATTACATTTTAAATAACTTTCATGTATCTCGTGTTAATGTCACTATGTATACAGCATACAGTAATTAAATGATCCATTAACTCCATCTTTTTGAAGATGAAATTTTGGATGTTTACTGTTACAAAATATTAGGCTGATATGTGAGATTATTTTGAAATGATTCAAATACTGTTAGGAAACATTATGTTCTTGCAAAAATGCAACCACTTACTTTATTTAGGGCCAAAATGCAAATTACAGGTGGGTAACATACCTTGCAAATCCTCTCTTGATTTTGGAAAAGGAACTTTATGACTGGCCTATAAGTGTTCTTCATGCCATCCATGATCCTGATTTACCTGCTATGTGTCATCTGTTGAAAGCAGAATGATAAGCTTAATTTAACTTTTACAGAGTCAAAAAATGAAGAGAATATGCATTGGATTTTAAATGATACTGATTTAAACAGTTGCACTGTACTACTGAACAGCTGGTTAAATACAGTCTAAGATTTACTTAAAGTGCCGAACAGAAATGTTTGTTCAATAGTTCAAGTAAAAGCCACCTGCAAACAGTAACAAACAAATCTATTCCTTTTTCAAGCAAGATATGATCTTAGTATATTTAATACAGATTTTAGTCATAATTATTTTATATACTAAGTACAGTATATATTTTAAATATAAAAGTTTAATATATATTTATTTTTTGTTGGTTTTATCTAATATCACTCTTCATTTTTTACGTTCATATTTTAACACTGAATTTTACTAGCATGTCATCATTCACCTATTCATTATCAGTCGTATCATTAATTTATATATTTCACCTTCATTACGGTGCTGAATAATCCTGATGGGTTCCAGCGCTTGGTCTTCAAGACCTAAATTTCATAATCAATCAATCAACATTAAAAAGTGCAGGTATCCCAATGTTTCATTGTCATATAGCCTATTCAGTTCATTATCAAATGCATAGTATATAATTTTTTTTACAAATAAAACAGAAATTTGTATACAGTAATAAAATTTATTTTTTAAATACTTATCTATTATAATAGCTGTATCACCCGTGTCAGGTGGGAGGATGATAGTGTGAAAACTAAAAAAATAATAGGATCATTTAGTTTGAATCATCTATGACCCATCCCCTTTTGGGTGAAATGCTGATTCAAGCATCTATTGTTTTACATCAGTTTTTGCTTCATCCACAGGAGTGGAAAGATTGGGGAGGGGGGTTATACTTAATAGAGAGGTAAGTATTTACAAAATGATATTTTCATAATAAAATAAAGTTTCATATATACTTACCAAGTAATTACACAGCTGAGATTTCTACTCACACAGCAGCCTTTTTAAAAAATTCACAGTAGCGATTCTAGTGTTTTTGTGTAGGTGACAGGCTCCGCCAACTATTGGAACACTCCGGGAAACACTCGGGGAAAGAACTAGCCAGTTAGTTCAATTGTCTTTGTGCCCTATATGTCCATAAGAGGGGAAGAGGGCAGGCTCTGATTCTGTAATTACTTGGTAAGTATATATGAAATTTTATTTCATTATGAAAATATCATTGTCATATAAGTAACTTGCCAAGTAATTACATAGCTGAATCCCACACTGAATAGAGGTGAGATACATGGACATATTCTACTCCAAAACATTAAAGCATGGTAATGACTTTGAAATAGAAAATTTGGCCAGAATTAATACAATGCTTGTTGATTCCCTATCTGGTAAGAAAGCTACTGCAGGAGAATACTACCTCTGGCTGGTGCTCATCTTAACCTGTAGTGGCGTGGCAGTTGAGTCGTGGGTTGCCTCTACTTTAGTGGGAGCCTTGCAGCAGAGGATAGCCTGATTGCTGGCAAAGCATATATAAGTGCCCTTGCCCTGGGCACAGGACCAAATTAAAAACAACCAAACAAAGCTGTCACCTTACTCTGAAAACACCACAACCCATCCATTAAGACTGGTGGGTGCTCCAAGTACACTGTACAGTAAAGCCCCAGTCCTCAACGCTAATCCATTCCAGAAGAAGCATCGAGATTCGATTTAGTCGAATTCTGAATCAATTTCTCCCATAAGAAATAACTGGAAATGGATTAATCCATTCCTGACCACCAGTCATTACCCCAACTTTGCCTTTTTATACAAAACATTACACAAATTACAATTAAATAAGTTCAGAGTTAAATAACTTACCGTAGCAGAAGCACTTTTAACATTTTTATGAGCATATATACTGTATCAAAAAAACTGGCCTATGACCAATGCGGCCGTATTACTGATGGTAGACCGAGCGCTATAGGCTAGGTTAGGTAGCCTATAGGCACTACCAGAATGTACTGTAATGGGTACAAACAAAAACTGTTGTTAATAATAATAACATTGAAAAACAAGCCTGATTATCACAGTAAATTAATAATACAGTATTTGTATGCCGAATTACTGTATGTCTGTTATCATAAAATTAAGAAAAATTTCCTAAGTTACGTCGGCATTTGGCAGCTTGTGGCATGAGCAGACGTAAACAAACCAAGGCGCCACCCTGGTGGCGTATCGCGGTACTAATTAATTACATAAACGTTGTTTACGTTCAGTATTTATGGTAAATTTCATACAGAGTCTACTGGAATAGTGTACAAAATCACTGTAAAACGTCTTTCAATAAATATTATGATACCCTAACATATTGGGACCCATGATTGGATGAAAATTCAGTGCAGAAAGCCAAAAAAATTATAATACAGTATACCTGTACAAGTGTGTACTTCTCCAAACAACAGCAGCAGTGTGTGTGGGCTTTAAGCGCTTTTAAATATGCATGGGAAGGACGCCACCAACAATGCCAACTAGTGGTGGCCGACCGAAACTCATTTTTTTTTTTTTTTTCAAACATCATACGATTCATCGGGTCGGATTCCGGTTTGTCGTTCGAGCTCCGACGCAAAATTTACTTGACATTTCGCGTTGAAATCTGATTATGTCGAGTTCTGGTAATGTCGAGGACCGGGGTTCTAATGTACCCCCAGGCTCCCCAAAAACTTGAAAAGAGTGCTTCTTATGAATCCTTCCCCAGTATCATGCCAGCCACCAATAACGGCCCCAAGGTACTGCAATTATCGAACATTGTTTCCATTTCCTTTAAGTACAGTAGTGAGATGTGAAAATGAACTTACACTTCCAGTGGGACAACTGGAGGATGAAAATAGAGACATATTGTGCCTGAAAGCTAAAGAGGTAGAGATGGCTCTGATGTCTTGAACTTTCACTTTAAAAGTAGGCAAAATATCCTCCTGAATCCATAAATGTGCCTCAGAAATTAAGTCCCTCAGGAAGAATGACAGTGCGCTCTTAGTTAGAGGATGAGACGGGTTCTTAACTGTACACCAGAGGTTACTGGATATACCTCTGATCTTCTGTCTTGATCAGGTAATACCTCAGAGCTCTGACAGGGCAAAGCACTCTCTCTTCTTCCTCGGAGCCAAGTATGTCCATTAAATTATTAATGGTAAATGAATGAGGCCAGGGTTTGGACAGGTCCTCTTTCTTGGCTAAAAAGCCCCAGGTAAAGGAGCAAACTGCCTGGATCTCAATGACACGTTTGGCAGTACCCAGAGCCACAAGGAAGACAGTCTTCCAAGTGAGGACCCTTAGAGAAGTGGAATGAAGGAGTTCAAAAGAGGGGCCTGTTAGCCATTTCAACACGTGTAGGTTCCAAGAGAGTAGATCAACCTCCTTCGGCTTGGAAGTGTCAAATGACTTGATGAGGTCATTAAGATCCGGATTTGACAATAGATCCAGACCTGTATGCTTAAACACAAAGCTAAGCATGACTCAATACCCCTTAATGGTGGAGGACGACAAACCACTATAGGTCCTTAGATAAAGGAGGAAATCCACAATTTGAGTTAAAGATGTCTCAGAAAAAGAGACGTTATGTCTGAGACACCATCTTCAGAAAACTGTCCACTTAGCCTGGTAGATGCAGCTAGAAGATTGACATCTGCATCTTGCAATAGCCTCTGCAGCTCCTCTTGAAAACCCTTTTGCTCTGACAAGCTTACGGACAGTCTGAAGCCTGTCAGGGCAAGAGCTGACAACCCTTGGTGGTGTCTCTTGAAGTGGGGTTGTTCGAGAAGACACAGTTATTTTTGGGGAAGGAGGCTTGGAAGGTCCGGGAACCACTCTCAGTTTCATAGGCCATAACGGGATATGAGGTTCATAGTTACGTTGTTGTTTATCACCCCCCTGACCATGTTGAAAGGTGGGAAGGCATAAAGATCCAGAGTGGATCAGTCTTGCAACATGGCGTCTGTTGCCCATACAAGGGGGTCTGGGGCTGAAGAGTAAAAGAGAGGAAGGCGATGGTACCTGGAGGTAGCAAACAGGTCTAATGTTGGTTTGCTCCATAGTTTCCAAAGATCGAGGCAGACCAGGGGATCCAGGGTCCATTCGGTGGGAAGGACTTGCTTCTGGTTGCTCAGCTCATCTGCCAGAACATTAATTTCCCCTGAATAAACCATGTGACTAGACTCACTTGATTTTGATCCGCCCACAGGAGAAAATCTCTTGCTGCCTGGTAGAGAGAGAAGGAGAGAGTGCCTTCTTGTTTCTGGATATAGGCTAAGGCTGTAGTATTGTCTGCATGCACTACCACTGTCTTGTTGCGGACCACGTTCGAGAAATACTGAAGGCCTAGATGAACTGCCTTCAGTTCTCTGACATGATATGTAGACTTTGTTGCTCTGGGGTCCACGCACCAGAAAACTCCAGATTCCCCAGTAGGGCTCCCCAACCTAAGTCCAAGGCATCTGAATACATGCCTGTGTAGAGGCTCAGAGGTTGAAGGGACTTCCCTTCTGATGGTCCTTCTTCAGACAGCTACCATTGAAGGTCTGATTTGATCTCCGAGGTGATCAAAAACACGTAGGAGTCCGGTTGTGTTTTCCTGTTCCAGGTGGCCTTTATAGAGGATTGAAGAATCTCATGTGCAATTTTCCCAGCTTGAAAAATGACTCAATGGAAGCTAGAGTCCCCAGAAGGCTCATCCACTGCTGAGCCGAGCAGGAAGGGAGGGCTATACAGTAAAGCTGGGGACCGTCTGATGGCAGCCGGAAATCCTCTTGGGCACCGGAAAAGCCTAAAAAGTCAGAGTTGAGAGTCATCCTCAGATAGAGAATCCCTTGTGACTACTCGAGATCGATGAGAAGACCCAATTCCTGGGTGAGGAGAAGAATCTTATGCATGTCCTTCCTACACTTTTCTTTGACAGGGATCGAAGCAGCCAGTCATCCAGATACAGACTGACTTTTATCCCTATAAGAGAGCCATTTTGCGAGAAGAGCGAGGATTCAAGTGAACACCTGAGGGGCCATAGAAAAGCCGAAGCAAAGGGGCCCAAAATTGAATACTTTCTCCTGAAAGACAAACCTTAGATACTTCCTGGAATCTGGATGGACTGGGGTGTGGAAGTACAGCATGCATCCACCAAATTCAAGGATATCATCCAGTTGCCCCCAGTGAATGGATGAGAGGGCTGGAAGGTTCGTCTCCATCTTGAATTTCGTCTTCCAGACAAATCGATTAAGGGGGCTTATATCTAGGATTGGCCCCCAAGCCCCCTGAAGCTTTCAGAACCACAAAGAGACAGTTATAGAAGCCCTCTGTGTTGGTGATGCTCTATGGCTCTCTTTTGGATGAGGGAGGACACCTCCTCCAAAAGGGCCAAATGTCTCTCTGAGCCTTTCAAGTAAGCTGACAATGTGATGGGATAAGTGACTAATGGGGGGCTCTCTAGGAACAGGATGACATAGCCCTCTTTTAGAACCTTGATGACCCACCGCTCTGCTCCTCTGATCATCCACTTTTCCCAAAACTGTTTCTTCACCCTACTTTGTGTGCAAGTCACAACAGATGTGATCAAGACAGGTAGCAGTTTACAATACAGCCTGTGCTTGAAACTGCAGGGATATCTCCAGCATGCAAAACAACCACTACAGGAGGCCCAGCAGCATGAACAGGGAACCTTTTACTGAAGCTAAATGGTTCAGAAAAGCAGGAAAATACCAGTCTCGTGGAATAATGAGGGATGGCCACATCTGCAACTACTCCAGCAAAGCAGCCAAAGAAGCAAGAGTAAAGGGTGATGAATCAAGCGTGCACTGAGATCTCACCTGGAGAAAGCTTGACATGCCCACATGGGTCGCCACTGTTGGAAAGTGTGTAAGTGTTGCCTTCCATCATGGGCATACACTCCTCTTGGACCAGTGGAGAATGAGCAGAAGGGGCTTGGAAAGAGGGAAGGCAGCCCAGGAGAAAGAAGCTGAAAAGCTTTAGGATTATCAAAAGGGGAGTAATCCCCCAAATACTGGCAAATTCCTTTCGGCCTTCCTCCATTGCAGAGGAGACCGGCTATCACATTCCTCACAGGGTGCTTGGGCTGCAGGACCTACTCCTGCAGGACAACAAAAGTGGTTCCACTAACACAGAAGACAAAGCAACTACCACCATGCTCATGCTTTTTGTCTTCCTTAAAAAAAAAAAGAAAAATAGCTTCACTGCAAAGCAAGCAGAAAAAAAAAAACACACACACAATGACAGCTGAAGAAAAGTGCTACCTTATGGCAAGTGAATGGGGGCCTCCCCCTACTCACGTTCCAACCATCAATTAACCACTTGGTTACCAACCTTCCAACAACTATTTCCAGTTCAAGCTGAGGAATACTCTTAAATGAAAGGCAATGACTTTTTTTCTGTAGGTATGACCAATCAATAGTCATTCAAGTATCCCTGATGTTCATGAGCAGTAACACAAGAAAAACTGAGCAACCACACCAATACAAATCAGATCAAAATCCACTACAAAACTTCAAAACAAATTCGTGTTTTCTGGCCACCGTAGCGATGGAGACATAGACTTCACAACAGCCAAAGAAAAACTGCCTGAGTTACTAATAGGTGGGTGGTGGTAACCACCACTCACCTGTCTGCAAGCTTTAACTTAGGTAACTTGTAACCAAGCTTCAATGACCATACCAGCTGCTGCTACAGATACTGTATATCTCGATGTAAAAGACAAAGGTCTGTAATCATGTGGGAAATACTATCTGTTAGGTTAAATAAATGATCACAGGGAGTGGGATCAGAGGAAATGTGCTCTCCTAACCTTACAGTTATGAATATACTGGTCAGGTAGGAACTAGCATCCTAATTTAGGATAATTTTGGGAATAGCATCCTAATTTAGGATAAATTTGGGAACTAGCATCTTAATTTAGGATAATTTTGGGAACCAGCATCCTAGTTTAGGATAATTTTGGGAAGGTAAAGTCAGGATGTTTACTGTGTTTTCCTCCTTGGTGTGTTATTCTTATTATTCAGAAGATGAACCCAATTTATATGGAACAAGCCACAGGTGCCATTGACTTGAAATTCAGGCTTCCAAAGAATAAGGTGTTTATCCGAGAGAAGTAACAGAAGGTAATAGGAAAACAGAGGGTAGGTGAGGCTAGAAAGGTCTAGACTTCAGATCCCCAGTCTGGTATGCCCAACTGCCAGAGGCTACGTTCGATTAGGGAAGGTAACTGGCCTGATGACATCTATGTCATTTATGTGTTTTGTGACCAATACTGATTACATCCTTGACATGACCCACGTAGTGTGTTTTTCCACCTGCCTGTAGCCTATTGGGGGTTATGCATTGTAGATAGCCTAATGCCTATTGGTGCAATTCACACGCTTCTGGGTTTTGCTGTTATAAAAACTTTGATTTCCCCTGGGGTATTCCCCTATTTGTTATACACAGGGGGGCTAGGATAAAAAAAAAAAGTGATTTGCACCAACAACAGGTTAATTGTTAAGAAATGCATAAAACACATGGTAAATGCTGGGAAAATATTTAGCTCTGGCTTTCCTACCCTGTTAGCCTACCCAGCCTTATGCTATTTCTAGCCTATGGTAGACTGTTGTGACCTAATGACGTATTGATAGCCTGAGCTGT
Organism: Macrobrachium rosenbergii; assembly: GCF_040412425.1. Taxonomy (NCBI): domain Eukaryota; kingdom Metazoa; phylum Arthropoda; class Malacostraca; order Decapoda; family Palaemonidae; genus Macrobrachium; species Macrobrachium rosenbergii. The sequence goes on along the minus strand of NC_089751.1, from coordinate 21,251,186 downwards.
TTCCTGGAGCTGCTGAATAAATGGAGCTAGGGTAACCTCTTGCCTTATTCATAGGCTATGGCTGAGGCTAGGTCACCTGGCCTGTTTTATTAACAGGCTGGCCTACAGCTTTCACTAGGTCACCTAGGGTTTATGGACTAAATGCACCATTGCCTCATTGCACCAACACTAGTCTGAGTGCACCATGTATCATGGTCCGACTGCACCGAGTATCTGGTCCGTCACAATGCACCACTTCCTAATTAAAGTGCATCTTTCCTTGTGGTCCCATTGTGCTAATTTAATTCACATAACTCTTGATCTTTGGGGAACTATATAGGTATCTAAATTCACTTTGCAGGATTATTTTCTTTGATAAAGTGAATCATTTTAAAAAGAAGATTAAAACTAACCAATTGAAATGCATTATTCCTTATGGTCCCAATGCACCAACTTAATTCACTTGACACCTGTTCTTTGGGTAACTATATGGGTGACTCTATATTCACTTTGCAGGATTATTTTTTTTGATAAAGTGAATCATTTCAAAAAGTCTGAATAAAAATAGAATATTACAACACCAATAAACACACTATGCTATGACGGAGAAGTTGAAAACTTTACTAGGCTACCTTGCCAAGTAGCTACCTCTTAACTTAAACTACAAGCTTAACTGTTTCTGAATAAAAATAGTATATTACAAAACCAACAAGACACTTTAAGACTTCTGCCAGAAAAATTCATATCCTAGAGACTTAGCTGGAGTAAATAAAATAAAATATTGATATCAAACATGATAAAAAGGAAGAATGATATAAAAGCTTTAGTAAAGAAATAAGACTCTATTCTTTAAATTACTTAATAACTACTTTTAACAAGCCAACTTTGAGATTTAACCAGTTTCTATTAAGAATGACAAAAATTTTATGATACCAGAATCAACCAGACAACAAGTGAATTTTTATGCAGTGTGGTACATTCAGACTATTTACAAAATGGTGCATTCAGACTGTGTGTCCTCACCTAGCCCACTGCCTCAGCCTAAAAAACAAAACTCACACAATATCAAGATATGACTACAGCAGCCTAGGCCAGGCGTCACATACAAAATTTACAAGACAAGTCGTATCTTCGGGTAGGCTAACTCTGGACCAAGCAATACATAGTCACTTAGAAATGTAGCAGATGCAGAGTAGGGAGACAGGGATAGGATTGAGAAATCCAACCATGAAAATGGGCTAAACCTAGCCTCTCCTAGAATGCCATGTGCTGACCTAACCCAACCTTACCATCCTAACCTGACCTGGGGCGCCTTACCCTTACCTGACCAGGGGGGCCTGGGCCCCAAGTAACACTGAATATAGGAAACAGGTTGGCGGGACTAAGTTTCCTTTTGGCACTAGCTGCGACCTAGCCAATCAGTCTTAAACTACCCTTTCCAAGTGTTGTGCCCTGATCTTACCAGAACTTACCTTCTGGTAATTCTAAGTATTAGCTCCGCGCCTGTTTTTACCTTGGAAACTGGTTTTTCTACACTTTTAGGACTTCTGATACTGGCGGTGCATTTGTTTGTTGTCAGCCAAATGGAATGTCCCTTTGCAGTGTTTAGTACTGGCCCGGGGGCCAACCGTTAACAAGTTATTGCACTTGCCGGATGGGATATGAACCGTTCGAAATAGACATACCCGTGCTCTGTCTTGTGAAGATTGTGTATGGAAACCCCTTGTTGGGTGGACTTCAGGGGTTAATTACAGGTTAATTACATTTGTGCAACAAAAATTGAAGGTAAATCCATAATTAGCAACCAAAAAACAGTAGAAAAAGTCAAGTTAGAAGGAAATTGCCACCGCGGAGCTACAACCTAGATCTAGCTTACCTTCCTAACTCGACTTTGGGTAGGCTTACTGTGCCCTGACCTGACCTGCGGGCTTCACCACACCCCCACCAAGTAACACAACACTGGGCACATGGACGGGCCTATGCTACACCTCTGGGAGAGGATGCAGAGAGGAGGCACTTGACACCATTCAAGACAACTGGCAGCTTGAAAAAGTTACTTTCCCTGGAAAAATCGTCAGTCCCTTAAATTGACGAAAATTAACCTGGGAAGTCACTTTTCGGATGCTTATTCTACGGAAGTTTTCGCTGGGAGGTGAAATTACCAACGCCTACCCCTGTCTCCCAGCTCTGCATACTATACTATCCTAGATCTAGCTTTAGGCAAAGCAATACAAAATCACTTAAAAAATATAACCTAGCCTCTTTTCAAATAACGCAATGGGTAGTCTACGCCAGACTGGGTTAGGCTATTAAGAATCCCTGTCATGGGGGCAACCTGGGTTACTAAAATATCAAATCAGGCTAGCCAGAATATTATATATATGCGTGTATTTATATATATATATATATATATATATATATATATATATATATATATATATATATATATATATAAAATGGATACGTACACATTTCACACTATGCACGTCACTAATGGTCGACAACCAGATGACACTCATGAATCCGGACTGAAAGTTTTGTTTTGCTCATGACTTGGGTTGTGTTTGTTGTGATCATCTTTATTGGAAAATGCTGTCAGACTCGGGAGCGTTTCTTCTGCATCACAGAGTGATCAATCAAATTATTTTGTTGTCCACTAGCTCGTAGGTTTATGCTTAATAAGAATTGCTTCCAATTAAACCTTTAGTTTCTTACTAAAGGCTCAAATGATTTTGTTTTTTACTTCCTCGAACGTGTATTCTCTAAGAATTGCATCTCTCATAAAACCTTCAGTTTTTGCTAAATCCTTTCAGTAGTAGTGTAATTACTATCTCTATATACCCTCTAAATTTTAAAGTTAATGAAAGTATAGGTAACTTTTGCAGATGAAGCTAATGGAAGGATATTTTTTTGTAATACGCTATTCACAGGCCTCAAATTTTTGATACGAGATATAAATCTTATATTCCATTCCACGACTTCTAATAGCAATGTTTTTAATTTTGCTGGTGGATCAGCTGAGATGCTGCAGAGACTAGGATACATGCATGATAGTGTGGAAGTTGCTGCACAAAAAGAAAAAAAAAACACCGTGGAACGAAATTTTTTGAATTTAAATGCATATCATGTGAGGAAGATGATGTGTTTGGGTCTTTAGTTGCCATAAGCCGTTATCTACAATCAGGCCCTGATGCAAAGAAGCAAATTTTGTAATTCAAGACTTTTGTTGAAGCTGGGCCTGTTGCGTCATTCTGAATTATGATTCAGAAATTCGGAGGGCTAATCTTTATCACCGTCATCATCGCCTCTAACGGAGAGCGCGCGCAATGGGCCCGTGTGAAATTCCACCACTCATGTCTTTCGTTTGCTTTATTTTTTACAAATTTCATTTCATCTGCAGCCCCCGTTTTTTCCTCACACTTCTCATCCAAGTAAGTCAGGGTCTTCCAACTAGTCTGTTACCCACAGGAGCCTAGCTGACACTGTCATATACTGTGCTATTCTTCCAGGGATTTTTTCGAAGGACATGTCCCAAGCCATACAACCTCCCTTTCTTCATCATTTCATGAAAACGTGGAACTTCGTAATTTCCCTTATGTTATAATATATAACTTTATTCTGTCGTGTGACTCCTAACATTCTTCTTCAAGCTTTATTCTCAAACTGACAGAATATTTTAGATAGAGTTTCAGTGGCATACCATGACTCATGTCCGTATATCTATACTCGTACTAGGCTCACGTATAATCTTACTTTCGTATGAAGTTTCAGTCTGCTTGATTTCCAAATGTTATTCAACCTGCATTTTGTTTTATTTGCTTATTTCAGTCTTTCACAAAATTTTAGCTGAGTGGAACATTTACTGAATATCATAGTTCTTAGTTATTATGAAGATTCAACCTCATTAATCCTTTCTTCATAATATACTGTTAATTCGCCCACTTGTGTATATTCTGCCCTCATTACTTGTGTTATCCTTAGATTAATTTTGAGTTCCAACTCGTTAGGTGTATAGTTCATTCGTTAAGCAAGCTTCATAAATCTTGTGGCGTCTTGCTGATCAAAACAGCATCTTCTGCTTAATCTAAGTTTGTCAAGTTTCCAGTCTCCGACCACATTATTATTCATCAAAAAATCTGTGAGAAGGGCGTACAGTGAAGTTAGATAACATTCCTTTATGGCATCCCGCTATTTACTGCAGTTTCATTTGACAAGACCCTGTCAACATTACCTTTGCAACTACTTCTTTCCTGGATAATTTCAATTAGCTTTATATATGTAACCGAAATGCCATAGCGACAAAATTGAAGAGAAATGAAAAGTTGAAAAATGATATTATGACCAAGTTACAGTACTCTGTGACTGAAAAATAGCCAAGGTAAAAAATGTTGTTGGAAAATGATGAACGCCTCAAACAGAATAAAATTGGAAGAAATAGATTATAACAATTTTAACTAGATTTCGACAATATACAGTACATTCTGAAGAAGAGCACTGCCATAATGCTGTTGCACTTTAATGTTTATAGCCTAGTAAGTGCAGCACACGACTTGTTAATCATAAACTTTAATAAAAACGTTTTGTGCGTTGAAATAATAATAATAATAATAATAATATAATAATAATAATAATAATAATAATAATAATAATATTAAAAGGTAATTGATGTGATAGCAAACTACTAGAAATACGGAGGAGTCAAATGAATATCTTTTGAACCGTTTCATCCCGATGGACCGAGGTTTTGACGACGCATTTTGTTGGCTGTAAGGAACTCTTAAATGTGGTGTTTTTTCTCTCCTCTTCTTAGCTTCTCTCTCTCTAGCCAATCTGCGAACCACGCCAGTGGACTAGCAACCAGATATATAATTCGGTTCTTGGTCAACAAATACAGGATTACAGGGAACACACCCATATCGTCCCTCTTTGTCCGGTTCGAGAATCGAAGGCTGGTCCCTAATTTTTTGTGAATAAAATTTGGCCTTAAAGTTAGCCTGTGACCTTGAAACAAAGATCAAGGCAAGTTTTTTTTTCTCGAAAAATAATTACCAACTTCATTGGTACAGTACATACCTACTAAGTTATTTTAAAATCGGATAGAAATGTTGACCTTTAGATTTATATGCGATCTTGAAACGTCAAAACGTTTTGGGAACTACCCACCAACCTTCATGTTGCCTACTCATTAAATTGTATCAAAACAAAAAAAACAAAAAACAAAAAATTGTGACCATTATTGACAGATCTTAAAAAATATGTCATTCTCAAAAATACGTTAAGCTGTACAGTAAGTTTGGCTTCAGTTATCGAAGCTCTGATTCATCACAAGATATTCACTACAAGAAGGAAAAAAATGTGGAAAGAATTGGTGTTTTGGTACAGATATCGGTACAGAGAAAATGAGATTACAAGAGCAAATAAAAAGAAGGAAAAAAAACCTATAGAACGGTACACAGACAATGAAATTACAACAGCAAAAAAGACGATAGAAAACAAGAACTATTAAAGGATTAAAAAAAGGGCAAGGAAGAGAAAAGATAAAAAGAACTTAAATTGAATCAACAGGGTAGGAAAGAAGATAAAATGAAGATTGCGGAAAAGGGAGGTGAAACGGTAGATAAGTGGAAGAATGAGAATATTAATTTTGCTAGGTTTGAGGTTTGGGGGCTGGTCATCATTTACAGACAAGGCAAAATATTTAATTATTCTATATATTTAATTATTCGATATTAACGACGTTTTCTATCATTTCTTCTCCAGAGTGCATAATTAACACTGTAAAAATAGAGAAAGAAAGTATTGAGTGAACTACGTCAGTATGACTAAGAAAGATTGGCTTTTGAAAATGGCTTGAACACAGTGCCTTTGCTAGTAAGGACGGAAATCCGTACCCCTCAAACACATCCTGTGTCGGCATGACTAACACAGTTGTAGTTTAAGCATCCGCGCACGTCCTTCCATAACTTATTTGGCAAGTCAGGAATTCTGCGCTGAACCGGGAGGTTATTAACCCGTCGACGAACCCAAGAACTATACAAATGAATCCTGGTTAGATACGACCCTCCATCTCTAGGTATATGCTGTGGACCTTGGACCCAAGGTCCAGGTCCACTTAAGTCGTCGGACGATCGGGCCCCATGTTTTCGAATGATCGTTAAGGAAATATGCGATAAGAGAATGCGAAGGAGAACAGCTTATCAGGCAAAATTCACAGTTATCTTTTTATTTTGAACACAGTGAAGTCAAGATGATGATGTAACGACGTTCTTAACGAAGTCACGAGGTACGAAGGTGTCCAGCCTAATTTTAAGTTATGCATGATCCCTTTCACCAAGAAAAGCAGAACCAGAGATTTATGCTGTTTTTGGAAATACGTCTTCGCCACAACTATAAGTATAGTATTTTATATTAGCATTGCTCAGGCATGTGTATGACAGCTGAGTGGTTAAAACCACTCACTCTCTCTCTCTCTCTATAAAATCTTAGTTGCATAACTTGATGATGAATAGAGGTCAGAGGGGGTCACGAGTTGCGGAAACTGCTCTTCCAATGAGTCTGCGGTTGTTTATGCCGAGAGATTTTTATATTTATATTAATTTTGTGGGCTTTGGAAAGTAAGCCAGGAATCGATCTTAACAGAACAGTGTCGAACTTAGAAACTTGAAAAAACCACAAATTGGAGAAGAGATACGTTTAAGAAATCCGCACACATTTTCGGAGCGTCATGCGCCCTCCTCAGTGTGTAGACACAAAAACTCGTGTAGGCCTACGTGGTTTTAGTGTCTCCACACTGAAGAGGGAGCATGACGCTCCGAAACTGCATGTAGATTTCTAAAATATATACGTATATTTTTTCCGGTGAATCTATCTATCTGATGAACAGTAGTAGAAGTAGAATGGCCGAGACTTCCATTTACATCGATCCCTCTTTTGAAGTAAGGTGGTAGATGAGAATTCTTATAGGTAATTACTCATCTTTTTCATTATGACACTCCATCTGTGATGGCTAAGACGGCAGCGATGCTATGTCGCCAATTCGAGAATAAGCAGACAATCTTTGACGCTAAAATGAAAAAAGAGAGAAAATAATACTTGCGAAATATTTATAGGCAAACAAAAAGCTCATCCCTTTAAGTATCATTACGGACTGCCTGAATGAACAAAGTCCATGCTGGCACACAAAGCTGGTTTATCTAACAAAAGGTTTGAAAGACTATTCATTCCGGATATTTGTCAATACCACGTCTCTCTCTCTCTCTCTCTCTCTCTCTCTCTCTCTCTCTCTCTCTCTCTCTCTCTCTCTCTCATTAATGTTTTTGTCATCTGGAATGAGCGAACGTTCATGTGGAACAAGCATGTGCATGCTAAACTCCTGCTGAAAATAATGCATATTTGTAAACAGATGAAACGGTAAGAGAATGAGAGACTTCCCTTACAGGCCAGTGCAGCAACATGGCACTGCAACAAAATAGGGATGATGATATTTTTGCGACAGGCAAAGTATATTAGTAGAAGCAAGGTCCAGAGAAATATTCCCTGTTGAGAGATGGGTTGTCGAAGCTGTCCAGACACGAACCCCTCTTGCCCAGGTCTAAATCATTATTACCATTGTTGGGAAGAAAATAGGATAAAGTTAAGGTGACCAATGTTGTATAAAATAAATGAAAAAGATCCCGGGAAAAAAAAAGTATACCTTAGTTTAACCAGACCACTGAGCTGATTGACAGCTCTCCTAGGGCTGGCCCGAAGAATTAGACTTATTTTACGTGGCTAAGAACCAATTGGTTGCCTAGCAACGGGACCTACAGCTTATTGTGGAATCCGAACCACATTATACCGAGAAATGAGGCTGGTGACATCCAGACAGGAGAAAAGTATTCCAATAATTGTCTAATGAAGGAATTGAAACTTTTCGCAATAATTATATTTTCGTAGATATACGTAGCCTTACAAGTAATACTATATCTGGTTTTCTGACAGTATTTGATAATATATTTTTAAATTCTATGGAAATGGATCTTTGATGTCAAAAAGAACATTAATGCATGTATAATATACATAATCATAAAATAGCGTCACCTATGACAGATAATCTTGGAGAGAGAGAAAGGTACGAAATCGGTAACCAGTAAAGTATTGATACAACTTTAAACTGCCATACATGTTTATATTTTTTTGCAGAGTGTTTTTCATGTACAAATATGTACCCATTGATTGGTTTGTACGGTTTTTATTCATTTGATATTCACCAATTTTCCTTTCACTTTTTTTTCGTTGTCACATGTGGGCGTTCTGTTCCAGGATAGCCTGGTTTGTGAGCTAATGACATTTCAGGCTTCTTCCATGAGACTATTTCCTGTATTAGAATAATACTAATGGGTCGTAACGTGGCCCGAAAAACTAAGAGGTGGGCCTGCCCCCGATTGAGTATTTCTAAATCCTCTATATGCTCTGCCTTACTTTCTCGACACCGATTCCTTCTTAAACTTATCTTGGAAGAACTTGTCACTCGTTACTTGGTAAGACACTCATGACGCTTCTCTTCTGTTATGGCAGAACGTCTCCTAGCCGGTAATGACGTTACAGATAACCTATGGAGCTCTATATGTTACTACCATACCCGAAAAGAAAAATACTCGGTAATATTTGTATATACAAAGTATTGGCTCATCTCTTGAACTTCGAATGCACGTTTACTTTGACGTTTAATCGTAATGTCAAGGTCAGCTGGTACACTCCGTCCATACTGCAATACTGCAGCGCCATCATCGCTTATCATCAGTTGTGGATATTCATCCTTGAATAATGAAAATAAAAAAAAAGACAATCAGCAGACATAACATCCTCCCACGAGAGGGATGATAACATTCAAGTCCAACAGTAGCCAGAACAGAACAAAGGGGTTATAGTTTTTTTACTCTTTCCGATATTTTCAGCTGAAGATTTAAAGAAAGAAAGAAAGGGAACCATTGCAAAATGATTTCACAGTAAAAATAAACTGTTTTTCCCTAACAAATCCTTAACAGTGCTTATGGTTTCCATAAAAGTTTGGCGGTATTAAGTACATTTTTCAAGGCCAATGAAACATTAGCGACCACGACTAAGGGCTTCGATATCATGTGGCGCCAGCTGCGCAGATGATTGGCGCTTTGTGATAATATTCTCGTACGAGTAGAATTTAGACTGACACAACCGTGCATAAATTTTGAAAGACACGAGATTTCGTTATTATTGAAATTAAAGTATAAACTGACATCTCTAAAAATTGAAAATCAAAAGACTTTTCCTTGGTATACCTTAATTATCAAAATGTTGACAAACTCCTGGCTTTTTTTTTTCTTTATTTACGTATGCTCTGTTCTGTGGCGAAGTGTACTACCCATTAATCATTATACACCATAAAGCGTTATCAGATGCTTTTCTTCATACATTAACGAACGTGCATAGAGGTGTGTGGATATGTATATTTAGTCATAAATAAACTGCAGTTTCGCACAACGTATGCATAGATACGCATATATACACAAAGTTAAGTGTTGAGATTGGTTATTACTTGGATAAAAGACCATAAGGAAGGCCAGGCGTCGTCGGTACGTACACCCCTTCTGTATGTATGTATTATATATATGTATATATACATATACATACTGTATATATTTATATACATATATATATAAATATATCTATATATGTATATATATCTATCTATCTATCTATCTATCTATCTATCTATCTATCTATCAGTATATGTATATATATATGTATATATATATATATATATATATATATATATATATATATATATATATATATATAAAGAGCTGTAAGACAAGTGACAGTGAGGTCGGAAAATGCCCCATAAATAATTCAAAGGAAAACAGAAGGCCGTTACATTCCGGGTAGTAGCTCCATCACTGGTCAATTTGTTTTGTAACCTGGAATTAAAGCGTAAGCTTTCGTTTGTTTCTGGCCCGCTTCGATCGTTATATTTGCAAGGGAAGTAATAAACATAAATAAAAGAACTAGCATATAAAGAAGCTCTATGAACTGAATGATTAGGAAATTTATTACAATGAACAAATAACTTGTAAATTTCTAGTCGGGTCCATTCATTCATTAGGTGTTATCGAAAAAATAAAAGTAACTGGTCTATTTTCAAGTGAAGTGCACTTCACGCTATTAATTACGCATGTAATTAATTTAAAGGAAGCTTCATCATGAAATATTGTTTCTCCTCTAAGTTCGACTGCTAAATTCCTTTAACTAGTACAGCTTTGCGGTGATGTAATATTTCATCCAATATCTAAAGGCGATATCTACCAACCTAAATTCATGGTCGTTATTCGACATCTCTCTCCCCAGTTCTTTCTAAATTGTGTACGCAGTTCTCAACGTTAGAATTTAAACAGTCTGTCCCCAATTATATTAATTCGAGCACTTTGGTCCGGTATTTTTTTATGAGCAAGAGAAAGAACGCTTCAGCTAATTCGCAACAACCCGTATCATTATTACCGAACGACTAAATTCACAGCTTCAAAGCTAACATTTTCAGATGCATATTGAATTCATAGCATCAATTATTCATTTTCTTTTCGAGGTGCCGGAATATGACTAATAACGAAAATTAAAGATAGTTTTTTCTCAAATTACTCACAGAAATTAAAGCAAAAATGTTATTCAGTTGTTGTCCCGAACTTTGAAAATCTATATTCTATAGTATTTAAATAATTAAAACACGAATATATCACCGTTTATCTATAACATGTAATAGATGGAGTTGGCAATCAGTACTCTAATGTAAATGCGGTTGTTTGACTTTCAGTACAAGCGACAACCTGTCACACCATATTGTTTATTGCCGGGAAATATTAAATACATAATGAATAGGTTGAATAGAAGCAGGAGAAAACAAAGATGAGATGCGTATTTCTTTCAGGCATAACATCGCCATAAGAAATAAGTTAGTTAGCAACAGAACGGTGGAAGAGACTATAAATGGTGGCCTTTGGTGCATCCTTTGCTAGGACTGCAAGCATTGCTTTGTGGGAGAAAGTCAGATGAGAGAAACAGGAGAGCGAGTGGGTTATGTAAGACTTACAGAGGAGCAGCAAAGCAATGCGTAGGTTACAGGATAAGAATTAAGCAAAGCAGTCCTGGTTTACACGAGTAAATGGAGGAAAATATTTGACAATACATTCATCACTGTTATAGGCTCAGCTAAGGAAAGTCCGCTCGTGAGTGAATAGATAAGCGAAGCAACAAACATGAAGAATGATCAGATATCCGTGCCAGACTGCGCACTTCCACCTCCCCTTTCTCCACACAGGCGTCTGTGCCGGCGACAATTGACAAAAAGCAAACCCACAGAGACGCCTGTCTGTGACGTTGCAGATGCACCAAAAAGCCCTGCCCCCCTCCCAAGCCGCCGAATGAAGAAGGTTTGGGTCATGTTACGAATGACATGCGCTGACTCTTTGCGCCCCGATGATTTCCCATTGCCACGACCCTACACTATCGTATGACCTCTCTAATCAACTTAAATATCGTGTAATTCAGGTCCTAAATTATAATGACATACCTTTTCATTAGGGGTTACTGTCGACCTTACAATGTGACTTTTTATATAAAAAATTCTCCCAGATTTTAGCTTAAAGAAACATGTCATTGCAAACGAAAGCCATTTCTTTTATGAAAACATTACGAGACAATATGTATTATTGAGTATTTTATACATGTGTAGACACATGCAGTCAGAAACAATTGGAGAGACGTTATCATAATATAAAATTGACGATTATTCTTTTTCCCGACGCCGGTTTGGCGTGTATAGGCTATTCCTTCTTCCCGACCGGTATCTGAATTTTGTAGCTATTTCTTTTCTTGTCGTTATAAGAAATAGGACCAATCTTTAACTGTCTTTTAAGTTATAACTGAGCTCTATTTCCCCAGAGTTCATCCGGTATACTGCCATACTTTAATTATATGTTGCAATATTGTTAACACTCTGAAGTCTTCGCTTTCATTACTCAGGAGTTATATGTGGAGACTATCCTTTACCCAAAATCTGAATATTTAGAATAAAGGGAAAAATACATTTTGTAATAAGATGCATCCTCAGGTAAAGCCTGTTTTTACTGGTTTGCTACCTTTTATTGAATAATTCTAAAATAATACACCTGACCTCTCCTTCCACATTTTGGCTCGTCCTAAGTTCTTAATTACTGCAAACTAATTGCTTTCTCAGCTACCGTAATCTTCCCAAAATTAGTTGCTATGCGCACCAGTCTGTCATTCTTATTACTGTAAAACTGTCGAATGGTCTTCCTAGTGTCTTCTCTCGTTTTTTTTTTTTTTTTTTTACATGTGGTCATAATGATATGTTGAAACTTGCTACGCAAATACTTACCATTTAGGCTTGTCCATTAAGTATAATTAATGAATAACGTATGTCCCTATCCAGGTGGGAAGGCTATGTAACACAGGGTTACTCTCAAATCTCCTGTATTTGTGAGTTATGCGGAGGGAAAGCTTAACAAAACCATGCTTTATCTCTTATCAAACAAAAATGTGATTTTGCCTTTTCTCTTTTGACTACTGTATCTGATAATCTCACATTACTATATCTGATAATCTCACAAACAAACAGGTGAAATACTCATTGGTTGGTAATTGTTTAAGTTTTAAAAACTAAGTAGTTATCATGAATCAGAGTTGGAGGCTTACCAATAGGTGAAGAATGAAAATAATAGAGTCCTTTAGAAGATGTAAGACTCATTGTAGTGAGACATGATGCGAAGATGAGAAAAAAATGGAATTTTATGAGCGTCTTTTAGCTTCAAGGTTCATAATCTATTATAGCTTACCAAGTAACGATATATCGCATGGATAGATAAACAGGATAATAAGAAAACAGCCATGAAAGGTTCTGTACAAAAAATCGACGCAGTAATAGGAAAAAAACATTTTATCGATACTCTCAATTTGCCAGAGTGAATGATAATAGATTAACAGTCGTGAAAATCTTGCATTAGGAAAGGCCTTGATAAATTCCAAGTATTGCAGTTACATTAGGCAGAATAAAATCGGGGGCCATAGGTCGAATGGGAAGCACAGGGAATCTAAGGAAAGTGAGTAAAAGGAGGAGATAGGACAGCAACAGAATTGCCTCTTTTAGCAGGCTATGGTATGATGGCCGAAGCTATGGGAGGCAAGGTTTGCAGTAACAATACGTAACTTTCTCACAAGCACATTTGCCAATCTACCACAGAGCCTGTTATTGATGGCGAGTTGATTATCACCACAAAGAGAACATAGTGTATCGGAAAATTCAGCTCATTAGAAGACCCGTAGTGTGTATATAAGAGCACCGGGTGATATTTCATACTACTGGAAAGTTTTGACCGCGCGAATCCATGGTCTAAAGCGATAAGATTAGCCAAGTGATGGCGTTGTCCGTCTGCCGATAACGAACTACATCGAAATAAGGTAAATATGCAAACGTTTGAATCTGAATAAAGTGATCACTGTCTGACTTATGGTGTAGCGTCGTTATACAAGAGCGGTAATCACTGGCTTAGTGGTTAAAACTTACGGATTTTCATCAAAAAAGCAAAAGAAGAGGTTACCCCGCAGTAGTTTATTTCTAGAATATACAACATATGAGAAAATGAATGAATCATTTCCCTGACTTAATTTCGCTAAAGAAAATGACGCTTGTCTCAAATCAGAATTTCAACAAATCGAGATATGTCAGCCGTTTTCGTAAGCATATGCAATTTAATCTTAGGAATGAGAGATTCCTAAGATTAAATTGCATATCATATCTTCAGTTTTAAATGTGGTGCAAGCTTTAAAGTCAAGAGATAAGTATTTTTGTAACTAGTGTAAGATCGGAACCTAAAATAAAAGTCACATCTTTGGGTTTGTTTAAGATACTCTGGCATCCTTTATATGGAGCAAATGCAAAATAAGAAGCCACTCCCTCCCCCCCTTTATTAGCGAAGAGAATATGGACGTCAGTGTTTGTGGGTAGAGTAGAAAAGGACTGGCACACATTCCCATTTCACTTTTATACATATACTTACGTAAATAAGGATGCTGGAATGTAATAATCGTGGACTTTGGCAATGTTAAGAATATATATATATATATATATATATATATATATATATATATATATATATATATATATATATATATATATATATATATATACTCTACTTATTTCACCTGTTTGCACTTCATGTTAATGCTCTCTCTCTCTCTCTCTCTCTCTCTCTCTCTGTCTCTCTCTGTCTCTCTCTCTCTCTCTCTCTCTCTCTCTCTCTCTCTATATATATATATATATATATATATATATATATATATATATATATATATATATATATGTATATTTGTGTGTGTGTGAGAATATAGACTACAAAATATGTGTATCCAGCATGTAAGGGACAGTTAAGGATAGGTAGTGAGGAGAGAGAGAGAGAGAGAGAAATAACATGAAGTCCAAACAGGTGAAATAAGTAGTGTGCGTGTGTGTGTATGTGTAAATAGGACGATTGGGCATCTTTATGGCGGAGTAGAGACACCTGCTCTTCTTTTTGAGAGGGGTCGTGAATAGGGGGGGCGAACGGTAACTGCTGTTCCCTTACCACTTGTGAGAAGTGAAGTGGATCCTTCTCTCTATGATTTTTCAGGTTGTTGCCATCGGAAAAATAATATGCTTCTGTGGTGGTTGTTTTCTCGCGAGAGTAATCAGCACTTTAATTGATCTGATGTTTTATTAATTCTGCTTTATTTTATTCACTCACAGGATCAGTCATTTTAAATGGAAAGTAGAAAACACTTATTTTAATGCAAATTGATAGGGCAATATGCGAACAAGATTATAAAAGCAACGAACGCTCAAGTTCCTGCTGAATAAAATAATCGAGGTTTTACGTAAGCATACACGCCACAGTAACAATGGTAACTACACAGAAACCACTAACAGCAGAAAGTTGGATATAAAAACGTTCTTATATTAGCTTTCACTTGCACAGATGTGCCACAACACTGACTAGCGTCGTTTCTTCCTTGTAGAGGACCGTATCACCACAGCTAGATTACACGTCCATGTCCACCAAGAGGCGCAGATTATCTCTGTGCATACAGATGTTTACAAATAAAGAAAGGCCCGTTTACTTCGATAGACCATTCTGAAAGGTTTTTGATTCACAGCCTGTTCACAAGGTATTTCATGATAAACGCGACCACTCTGATGTTCCAGTTATTTCCACTACTTTCTGGTGTGCCGCTCGGCCACTATACATCGTTCGGCCACAATTTCAGTTCTGTGAGATTAAGTAAATTGAACCATTTAACGTTGTCCGGTGGACTCCTTACCAAGGACATGTTATGGCCGTTACCATTTAAACTCCCAGTATGTAAATTCAACTGTCCCACACTCTCTCACGGGAAACGTTAACTCAGGGAGAAGCATGTAATGCGTATCCTATCGCATTCTTTGGCAAATATTGCAAAAACAAATATTGAAAGTATTTTTACCCATGCGGACTGCTCACCGATTAAGTGGCCATATCTAGAGAGGGCTGCTATTTTTCAACAGCAATAATAATGGATGGCGACCCGGAAATACTAAAGCTGAAAATATATAAAAAAAAAAAACATGTTAAATGAGATATCTCATGTGTCACCATTCAAGGACATTATGTATGCGAGCTGGGTTTATATTCCTCTCCAACTTCTCCGTGACGTTTCTGTAATATCATATTTCAGATATTTATACAAAGCCAGAATAAGTGTTCATATATCTGCACAATTTCGTCTCTCAACCCTTTCATTATTTTTCCAATTATCTTAATATAAAAAATGTAAAGAAAGTCAACTCGGCCGTTATGTACGTACGCATGTATGCACATTGCAACAGGGAAAGAGAGAGAGAACAAATGTTATGCCGTTATCGAATACGCCACATCTTGTTTGGAGTATCGTTACCTAGAGCTCGTGTCAATTTCCATGTTATCTAGAGCGACAATTCGTATTTTCTGTCAATGGCTAAGAAGTAGATGTACTAACAGTACGTGGTTTATCGCAGTTGTCACTATTAGTCCAGATTTGTTAGATTTGCATCTCTTTACCAGCCAGTGATGTAAAACAAAAGTCTCTCTCTCTCTCTCTCTCTCTCTCTCTCTCTCTCTCTCTCTCTCTCTCTCTCTCTCTCTTAGAACACAACCTGAAAATATACACACAAAAAATTTTCAAATTTGGTACGAGTGAGGTTACATGGATATCCGCGTACTTTACTGAAAGGGTAAAATTGCCTGAAGTAGGGCTGTCGGATAACACAAACAAATATTAGTCAAACCAAATGGGAACAGAAACGTCACAGTCCTAAGTTCAAATGGCATCCTGGCACTTACGTACGCGTGCACTTAGTCTTGAACAACTACAACAGCGTCAGCGGATAAAACCAAAAACAACATCAGGGAAACTGATGAAAATAAGCCCACTAAACATTGCGAACGCTTCGTCTTGTTTCTATTGTTGCATATTTTTGACAGCCAAACAAATGCAGCACATTATTAAGTGCATGAGTCATCAGAGGTACTCCAGATCGTTGGTTTGGTTATCAGCATATTCACGGATGAGAGTTGTATCTTTGTATATTCAGAACTGTATTGACTTAAAGTCAGTCTTAATAATCTAGAGAAATTGTGATTTTAAAAATAAATAAATAAAAACGCAAAAACGCTGGCGCGATTTAAAGACTTTGCTATAACCACTGTTTCAAACAAACAAACAAACAAACACATCGGCAGTCACCTCGCGACCAACTGCCACAGGCCGCGTATTTGTGTCGCTACGTTAAAGTTGCGTCACGATTCCTTTTTGTCGCCATGAATTTGTAGGCGAATCACTTCGACTCGCTTTGTCCGATCAACGAGATATTTAGTTCAAGCAAGGGGCCGCGAAGGTACTGGAATATGAAAGAGATGAAGTACAGTTAAAAGTGCGCCGTAAAGGAATGTCCGTATGCGTGCGATCTTGGTAAATTCCATAAAAGGTACTCATGACTGAGCCCTTACTCTTTTATTTCCGTTTCCATTTTTCTAGTATAAACTGTAAATGCTTTTGAGCTGGTGCAAAAATTTCACATCGTAAGAAGTAACGATGAATCTCCTTGGCATTTACTCGTTATTTGGACTAGTTTTTCCAGTTCAGGAGAGGATGTGGCACGATCTATAGGCCTTAGCTAGGTCAGGTATAAAATAATAGATTGGGCTTTTTTTATAAGATGGTTCTCATCTCAAAACAAGTAAAAAATGCGCCGAAGTTTCTTCGGCGCAGTCGACTTTTCTGTACAGCCTTAATCAAAGCCACCAAAAATAGATCTATCTTTCGATGGTCTCGGTATAATGCTGTATGAGCCGCGGCCCATGAAACTTTAACCACGGCCTGATGGTGGCCTGTCCTATATCGTTGCCAGATGCACGATTATGGCTAACTTTAACCTTAAATAAAATAAAAACTACTGAGGCTAGCGTCCTGCAATTTGGTATGTTTGATGACTGGAGGTTGGATGATCAACATACCAATTTGCAGCCCTCTAGCCTCAGTAGTTTTTAAGATCTGAGGGCGGACAGAAAAGTGGGGACAGAATAAAGTGAGGATGGACATACAAAGCCGGTAAAATAGTTTTCTTTTACAGAAAACTAAAACGAATCTGTTCACAGTCGTCAGTGAAGTAAATTCAGACAGTATAATTATAATCTGCATTTTCTCAGATTAGTTCTGGCCACTGCTGTCCCTCCCCAAAATCATTGATGTGTTTTTCGTATACTTTGTTAAACGTACGAATATCACCTTTTTGTTAGAAAAGATACCCATTACTGTGATGGATCCTCCATAAACTTCTTTTCATTATGTCCAGTATGATTTGTCGTGTTCCTAAGCACCATTATAGACCTCTAAATGTACTCATAAACTGTTACGTGATTGGGACAGTAGGCCCCTTCTTTGTTTTAAACTATCAGAAGCTTTGGCAGGTAAACTCCTAGTGTGATGAGCATCTCATACTGTAGCCTCATTCATTAAGGCGCAGTTGACTTGTTTTTGAAAACTATGACCCAACCTCGACAGTCTTTGCGATGTATATCTTCCTTTTATACGAGTTGCATTTGAATATTCAACGTTTTCAAGAACACCATAAATTCTGTGTTCACCAGATCTTGGCATAATGTCATCATAAAATAAGCAAACGGTGCCAACGAAAGTTGAGGTCCTTTTGTCAACCGGCAAGGATTCGAATGGGCTTTGCCAAGAAGGATAAAAGTTCAATACACAACAGAAAACTAATACCTAAGGGAGATATTAAAAAGAATCTTCTATTCTCTTGATTTTGCTGAATCGTCTTATGGGAAATTACGTAATGGAAGTCGTATAAAGTGAAAGCTCCTCTGTTTGTTAGATGAATGACTGCAAACAATGGTGGCGTAGTGTATAGTATTACTTAATACTTAACTTGGCCTTTCATTATGCAATATTTATTCATTAATGCGATTCGCCGAATCTAATGCGATGAATAATGGAGAATTTCGAATGGTTTCACTATATATATATATATATATATATATATATATATATATATATATATATATATATAAGCTAATATATATGTGTGTATATACTATATATATATATATATATATATATATATATATATATATACACACACACACACACACACACACACACACACACATATATATATATATATATATATATATATATATATATATATATATATATATATATATATATATATATATATATATATATATATGACTGCCTGAACAGTTATTTCTACGCTGGATATAGTCTATTTTATTTGGTATGCTTTGAATGAAAGATACATTTTCAATCTCAACAACTAAAAGGCTACCAGCTGAAGTTTCTCTGCTCCTTTTAACCTGAAAGACAATGGCTAGGCCAAACAACATGATAGGATAATATGGAAGACCGATGCTTGTTTTCAATTTCGATATATTTCACTGGGAACAGTTCTCCCAGATAAAATTCATGTCATCTAACCTTTGCTTTGCATATCTGTAAACTGAATGTTGTACAAGTGATTCTTGCAAAATTCTAGGATTCCCCCACACCATGCCAAACAATCTCTATGGGGTTTGTTTGTAAATTAGCTGTTATACTAAGGTGACAAGACATTATAACAAAGAAAACTGATCCACTAGTTGGCGAAGTTTAGTTCTAGAACGATACCTGTTTATACCAACATCAAGTTCTCAGATAGCAGAGCGATAGGCTGTTGTCTGTTTAAGGTAACTGTCACTCTTGACCAGTGAGTGGATTCCATTCTCCCTGTTTCTCGTTAAGTAGAGGCTAGACAACTAATAATCCGTCAAGAGAATAGTACTTAGTAACTCCTTCAAGAATGGTGCCTTCATTAGTTAGCTTCATTACGATGTTTTGGAAGGCCATGTTACTCTACTACACATTTTCATGGTTTCTATTCGGGTTAACAGCATCTGAGACTCTATCTCCTAGGTAACTCGCCTTATAATATATTGACAGTCAAATTCTTCTATGCTAAATTATGCTTCAGGTTATGACGTGCTCATGTGGCCCCAACAGCCAGTCATCACAGTGATTTATATCGTCATATAACTTTTGGATGTTAAGAGTACGGTTTAAGGAAACAAAAAGCAGATGCAATACAAAGAAAATTAAATGGTATAAGAATACACATTCATACTTCACATTTGGTATTGCTTTCATGTGGGTATGATGTGTCTGTGAAGTGCTCTGTGAAAAGTGCCTGACTCGCGCGATGTTCAAAGTGAATATGAGGAAGAGGAAGGAAAAAGAGAAAATAAATACTGTAGAAATTAAATCAAGTAAAGGGATGATGAAACTATCATACGAACATTATCTCATAATTATCGAAGCAGCATGTAAAGATGGAACACTAAATAAAATACTAGAGACGGATGAGTCAACCCAAATCAAGAGAGAGTCAGCAGCCTGCAGACATTGCTCTGGGGAAGTTGATGAGGAAGGAATGTTCAGGCATCGAGGTCAGTTACACACACATACTTCGTAGTGTTAACATATTGTACATCTGTAATAATTGCAAGAGGCCTGAACAAAGAACACACAAAAAACTCATTGAAGATGAACTTGAAGAAATAAAGAAAACAGATATTAACAAAGTTGATTCAGGATTCGGCTCAGAAAACTAGTGACGTAATGATCAACATAGATGAAATCCAAAACAAAATTGATAATATTGATAAAGATGTAAAGGCCATGACAAACATGGACAAAACTTATGCTGAATCACTAAAGACAAAAAAAAAGTGCTTCTGATCAAATCTACAATCTAATGAAAAGAGACAAATTATGTGTAAAACAACGGCACCAATTGAACAGGTTAAAACAACAAGAGATGGACACTTATTTGTAAGATTTCCAGACAGGAAAAACTTAGAAAAGGCAAAAATGGAGATTCAGAATATTAACAATATATCAGTAAATGAGAAGGGTAAACTTAAACCAAAAATAAAAACAGCCTGTGTCCCGAAGGATGAGGATGACATTGTCGATAACATTGTAAAGAAAAATCCATCGATAGCCTCATTTCTGAAAATGACGACCTGAAAATTGTAAAGGAAATGATAGCCAAAGATGACAAATATAAAGAGTGTATCATCAAATGCACACCGCAAATACGAAAGGCTATCTATGATAGAGGTGACAAATTGTGTACACTGTATAGCCGCTGCAAAGTATACGACTGTTACATGGCCAATCAATGTTATAAATGTCAGGAATTTGGTCACAGCACAACAAATTGTAGAGATGACTAAGCTTACCCTAGAAGTGGTGAAAATCACAAGTCAAATGAATGTGCTAGCAACATCTTCAAGTGTCAAACTGTGTAAAAGAAGGTCATAGTGATACTAACCATAAAACATATGATGGCAATAAGTGCACAGTATATGTAAAGAATATGTGTCAGAGATGAAAAATAATACGGATCATGGCTTTGACTGATAATCTGCTATGCAATTTAATAAGAAGAAAGCAAATTTAAAGAAAGAACTAAAGACTCGCCTATCCTGCAGGAGCTGCGATACCGACGAGAAAACACTGAACGGCAATTATAAAATATAAGAAGCACCTTATTTTGAAAACGTACAAGGGCTTGCCAGAGAGGGAATTATCCCTGTGGAGGGCTGTACATAAAACCCAGGACCCACTTCTTAGTGGGTCCGGATAAAACCAAACAAAGTGAAAAGTGCCAAAGGCTCCTCCAGAGTACAATCTATTAGACGATGTGATAGCCTGCCGAGTTGTCAGCGTATTCTATTAAGAACGCGTTTACGTTTCAGCTGTGTTTTGGTTACCAGCAAGTGTCAAACTCAAAAGTCAAAACTGTTGCACAGACACCGTTCTCGAACATTGTTGGAGGTTTCCGTCAAGTGCATTGATCACTTACCGTAATTATGATTGCAATTTATTGTTATCTCTGTTAAGATAAGTACTTATATCCGGCAAAAGGCTCAGGCAATCGTAAACTTTATAGCAGACTAAGCTTAAATGTGTACTGGTAGTCTTACTGCTGTCAAGGACAGTATTTTGATAAAGCAACAGTAGGATACCCTAGACATTAGGAGGTTATTTGTTAGGTAGAATGGCCAGTTACCCGACAATATTATCACGATGGCAAACGCTACCGCAGACTGATGAATAGAGAAGGCAATCTAGCCTGTTAGCCAGTAAGTTTGCCCTAGGCGTCGCCATAGACAACAGTGAGCCTACTTCATTTGAACGTAGATCTATAGCCTACTTCCGTAAATGATGAAAATGTAGGAGTTGTACACGTTATTTCTGCTGGTGGTTGCTGACGTATTTCAACAGGGATATATCTTAACCTAACCAAGAGCACCATTTCCCAGCCTGGGCCAAGGGGTTTTGCCACTCCTGGATCCTGACATGATACTGTGTGTAGGAGAATAATCTGTGTGCATCTAATCTGGGGTATTAGGTGCTTGGTTGGGTAAAACTTCGTTTCCAGTCCAAACTCCAGTTCCATATAAGGCCTAGTACTAAACACAGCAAAACAGTGATTCATCTACACTGTTTCGCTGTGTTTAGTACTAGCCCATGGGGTGTCAAGTGTATTTCGCCATGTTTAATACTAGCCCCTGGGGGATCAAATGTCCCTAAGTGCATTTTGCAAAGTTTAAACTTAGAAAAAACCTCAATTATTTACATATATTTTATTTTTTATTATGATAAATATTAGTTTGCAAGAATTAAGTATATAGAATATTTTTTCATTTTTATGAAGGTTCGCAAGATATAAAAAAAAATCGAGTAGGGATTTTCAGACTGGAAACGAACATTATTCCTTAGTTGATTTCTCATCAGTATTCATGGTCAAGTCTTTTTTTTTTTCTTTCTTTTTTTTGCTGTAGGTGTTACTGTTAAAGTAGTCTGAATCTAGTAAGCATAGGCTATACATAGTTAGGCTGTGCAAGAAATTAGGATATAGTATAGCTTATGCACACTAGCTTACATGAGCTGCATAATTGACTAACCTCTGCTGGAGGTTAATGTCATCAGCGCACCTCACATGGTGCACTATAGTCATTACTAAGGTATTTTGCAGTGTTTTCGATGGCCTGTTTCTGGATCTGCTTTTTGGCTTTTTACTTGGCTTCCATTCCAACTTCCTTTCTTCTCTAATGCTATTCAACCATGCCAACTCCCTCTTTTTACTGTCTTTAGCATTGAATGGCTGAAAGTGTTGCTGTGCTTTATAGCCTAATTTTCACAAAATCAGATAATTGATTGGAGAAGTCTGTGATAGTCTTTGGATTCTTCTATTCCAAGATGTTAACATCTTACCAATGGACCCCAGTTATGGAGCTGGATGTCCTTGTTCCCATTGCTAGGTTGCTGGCTGTAAATACCATGTATAGTATATATCTTTCCTGTGACCAAAAAGTTCCTTGGCTTTACATAGTTTAGAGGCTGAGGCCTTGTCGTGCTAGTTAAGTTTTGGGTAGCCTATTTCTTAAGCTAGATCTAGTTTGTCCTTTGTATACAGGAAATATAAATTCAGAGATGTAGACTTCATAGAGGTCCAGGTAGGAACCATGTAACACCAAGTCTAGAATTAATGCTTGGGGCAAGGGTTCATGGTTCTACTTGAAGTTTAGATACAGTTGATGAAAAGATTTTGCTCAAGTTGCGGTATGATTCTTATCTTATTGTGCATTGGTATCTTAATATGCCGTGGTATGTGTGGCCATCACGTAGATATCAAACTTATAACTTCTTGGTATCTGAGAATGGCATCTGACCCATCCCAATATGAGAATAAGGGATAACATTATAGTGGCCATCAGTGACCCTTATCATACCACAGTATTATCTTATCAACATCTTAACTTTTTTGTGATACATTGTAAGGTATTTTGTGAAGAGTGAAATTTATATCATTGGTGATTGAAGATTATGGGCAATCTTATATTGTTGTTATCAGTCATAATAGTGTGTGATGATTGTTTTTTCTTGCAGATCATGAGTAGTGGAAAAGATTATGATTATCTCATCAAGTTTTTGGCCTTGGGAGATTCTGGTGTTGGAAAAACTAGTTTTCTCTATCAGTACACTGAAGGAATATTTCAGCAGCAGTTCATTTCAACTGTTGGAATTGACTTCAGAGAAAAACGGCTGGTAAGCTAATATTTTTTACTTGACTGTATACAGTATGCATTTCACCAGATTAAAAGCTAAGCAGATTAGAAATATAATACATATAGAATACTGTGTTAAAAGCTGTGAGACTACATTTTAGTGATATGAATGTCACTTTATAATTATCCTAAACTTTTCTCTTTTTGTGACCTAATCAATTCAACTTCTTAAGGACTTTAAGAGAAAAATTTTAAGTATACTGTAGTGAGAATTCATGTGCAGTGTGGATATTTTTTTTAATACTGTATTGCAGCATCTGTAAGCAAAAATGAGTTTTGTCATGTTTATTCATGTCAGTTCATCTACTTTTGTTTTAATGAAGGATAGATCTGAAAAATTCCATTACTCTGAAAGCTTTTCTTTGAATTTTGAGAGTGAATTCACCTGAATAAAGTACTGTATTTTGCTTGATCATTTTACTATATGGTTTTAACAGAATATTTTTATTCCAGTAATACTAATTTATTTTTGTAAGTTTTCTTCAGATTTTTGTCTTTGTTACCTTTGGTAAATTTATAGTGATACTGTAGTAAATTTGCATCACCTTATGTGTGAGGTAAATGTTATAATTACAGTAGTCTTTATATGCCATATGGTTAAGACACATTTTTATATAAGTAACTTACCAAATAGTTATATAGCTATAGTTTCTAACAAGTACGGCAGGTAAAATTTGAAATTCGCATTAGTGACTTTTGTTTTGATGTAGGTAACTAGCCCCTACCACTTTCAGGAAAGAGAGGAACAACTCGGCAGAGTGCCTTAATTTGTTTCTGCTGGCTTGTAACAAAGGTTGTGAGCTTTCAGCTAATTTTGGAATTCGTTTGTTTTACTGGTTGTTGGTTTGAGACAAATTGGTGAAGTATATTTGCCTTTTGGTAGCCTTCAGCAACTTAACAGTGATAAGTTTTCTTAGAAGACCAAAGTTTTTTCATGAATTTGACTGCATTCATTATTGAGACTTATTTTTTCAATATTAAGACTTTTTTTGCTGATAGACTTGTTCTTCGACCATGTCGGACGTAAGTACATCTAGTACTGTACTCGTCTTTGCAGCAAAGGCTGTAATATAGGATTGACTTGAGTGAAGCATGATTCACATACCATGTGTGTAGATTGCAGGGGCCAAGCCTGTTTTATAGAATTATCTTGTGTTGAATGTGTAGAGTGGGATCCAAAACAATGGAAATTCTTAAATTCTCATCCATCCCAATTAGAAAGGGGCAGGAAGAGAAAAGTGTCAGTTAGGAATGGTAATAAGACTACAGTTAGTCAGGAATCTGCTAGGTCTTCTAGTAGTATTGATGTTTCTTTTGTATCTGTTCCTTTAATGTCCCCTATTCCCAGTTCTCCAGCTATACCACTGGTTCCTTTACCAGGCTTCCACGCTTCCGAGCCCAATGCCATTGCCAACTTTGAGTCAAAATTCAGTTGGAAGTTTGAGTTAATCATGGAATCTGTTGCCCAATTAGCAACTTCGGTTCGAGCCCTTATGGACCAAGTGAGTAAAGTGATTGCTAATAGTGCTAGTGGCGTGTTGGTGGAGGAGCGGGCTGCCCGCCCCATTCTCCTAAGCAAAGGTCCCTGGCACACACCCCTGAACCTGGAAGAAGCCATACCGGAGGTACAAGGGAGGTCGGTGGGGTCTGCCCACTGGTAGTCGGCCCCTCAGTTGCACCTGAAGTCAAGTCCCAGGGCGCAACAGACAGCCAGTAGAAAGGCATCTTTTTGGGAGTGCATTGTCTTTCCTCGAGTTCAGAGGTGTCAAGCCCTGAACAGAGGTGCCAATGGCATTTCAGTGATGAGTCAAGGCCATTGAAAAGACCCGCAGTGGATGTAATCTGCACCCCTCTGGTGCCTTGCAAGAGAGTCAGTTCTAAGCCTTTATGCAGTTTTTTGGACAGCCCGGAGTGTTGCGCGACAGTGCGATCAGATGTGGAACGTCAGATTTTGGTGCCCAAATGCTCGTCTTCCACTCACAGACACAAGCGCCCAGTAGCGCCCTTTGGTGCAGCAGTGTCCGAGCGCCCATTAGGGTTGCCCACTCTCCTCTTCTAAGCGCTTGGCGCCAGTTCCATGGTGCAGCGCCAGCTTTCTCGCATCAGACTCCAGCTCGTTCAGTTGTGGATCCATCATTGGCTCCCATCCAACAGCGACTGGATGACATTCTAGGCTTTTTGAAGAAGCCTTCCCCTGCCGCGAAGTCTGTTACGGAGTTATCCTTATCGCCAGTGTTGTGTGTGGAGGAGTAGTTGAATAAGGACTTAGATGAAGATTCCTCCCCTTCTGCATATGCAGCTCTTCGGCGTTTCTTGCCTCATAGTTCTCTCTCTCTCTCTCTCTCTCTCTCTCTCTCTCTCTCTCTCTCTCTCTCTCTCTCTCTCTCTCTCTCTCTCTCTCTCTCTCTCTTTGTTGGATATAAGTCGAAGTGGTAAATCTCTCTCTCTCTCTCTCTGCTTTGGCTGGAAGGCTTAGAAGTATGTATGTATATATTTTTAAGGGTACTAATGTTTAAGATGACTTTGAAATTTTATATTAATAATATAATTTCAAAGATTAATACAGTAATAGGATAATAATTTAAGGTATATTTGATGTAGGATGATACTTTAAGTATACGTTTGGTATTTGAACTTTCAAGGCAGGCAGTTATAAGCATTTTTAGAGGAGGGAGTAGCAAGTATTTGCAGATTTTAACTATTCGCTTGGGGGGTCTGGAATGCATCCCCTGCGAACATGGGGTTTACCTTTATAATCAGTTCAAGTTTTTCTGTTTGCTGTTATGTCTGCTTTGGAAAATCTTAGCTAATATTAAAATCAATGAAGAAAAAACATGAAACAAATTTTTAAAAAATGAACTGAAAAACTACAACAATCAATATGCGGTACCAGCCAGTGTTACACTACTTCAGCGCATTGAGACAGTCAGATGCACACAGCTCACCAACCAAAACAAAGCCATCAACTTGTGTGTTGCCACCAAGGAATTTACCACCTTGTTGTTATGTTATGTATTGTTTTAAAGATTTTGCTAGTCAGAACTGTAGTGTATCTACGAGGTTATAATGTCTTTAAAACCCTGAATTTATGGTAATTACTTACACTAATTATTATATTTGTTTTTATTTATTTTATTTTGAGTATTTTGCATTTTTTATGAGTTTGTTATATGTTTTTTTTTTTTTTCCAGATATATCGAGGAGATGGCACAGGTCGACCCCAGGGAGTTCATCTTCAGCTTTGGGATACAGCTGGACAGGAAAAGTAGGGTTTTAGTTTTAATTCACATTTTATCTTGCAGTACTCAGGTATCAACTTGATACAGTAATCCTGTTAATCATAAACAACTAAAAGTTCTGAATATTAAGAAATGGTTTGTATTATGGCATATAGTTTTGAGATGTTCTTGGGTGTAGTGCACTGCATCACTATCTTTTATATTGGCTAACATTTGCATGACATGAATCTCTAACAGAGATGTTATTTGCTCTTTCATTTTAGTTTTTTTATAGCTGTTCACCAACCCAAATAAGTTGCTTAACTCCTCCATAATATAATTTTATAAGTTGTTTTACTTTGTAAATTCTGCCGAATTGCAGTATATGGATAGGTATTTAGAAACTCAGTTAGTATAGTTGTGGATTGTAAATTAATGTAGAAAATTTAAAGGGGTGATGGTAATGTATAAGTTACCTATTAATTTTGATATTTGTGAACAAATTTCCATGGAATTTTTCATGTTATATGGATATCTGAGAAAAAGATTAGTTGCAAATTAATTTACAATTCCATGTACAGTACTGGAATCATATAATGTTACAACACATTATTTGCTTCTTGCAGAGAATCAGATACTGTAGGCCTATGTCATTTAAAATGCTGTGCATACAACTTCGACTTGCTTTAACATTTTTTGTACTTGCTTTACCATTTATTTGTAGGCACATTGTGTGTAGAAACTCAACATGTGCATCATATGAAGAATATTTTGTAAAAAAATATGAAATTATTGTGCTCTGGCAGGGAACTGATTTAGGAATTACCATATTATTATATAGGCATTTTAATCTAAATTTGTCCTATCACAAACATATTATTTATAAATAGCCATTATGTGTACCAAAAATTGCCCCATGCACTTCAGTCCTTCTTAAAGAAAGAAACAGTAGTCATGTGTTGCCAGATTCCAGGGGGCTTCAACAGACGTGTCCATTTTTTGTTCATCTGCAGTAGTATCCACAAGTATTACACAGTCCCCAGTGGCCTTTGGCAAATTGTGTTTGTGTTTTTTTTTTTCTTTTTCAGTTACTTTTGTTTTACCTTTCATTTATTTTTATGTGTAAATGCTCATATGCCATAAGATGCTTATTGACTGACGAATTTGCCAAAGTACAATCGTCCCTGGTATTCGTGGGGATGCGTACCACACCCACCCGCGAATACGGAAACCCCATTTAAAAATGCTTATAACTGCCTGTTTTATATAAGTAACTTACCAAATAATTATAGGTTGGCCATCACTAATCCAGCATCATTGGGACCTAGAGGGTGCCGGATTAGCCATTTATTAGGCTAGAATACACGAAACAGTAGCTAAGCACCTCATCCTAGAATTAAAATATCCCATAAATCAGTACAAGTTGGTTAATAAAGAAAAGACAATTATCAAATACAGGCAGTGCTCAAGTTACAATAATTCGACTTATGATATATCGAGTTTACGCTGGGGTTAGCAATTAATACCGGTACGAAAATATTTAAGAAATATCGTTAGATTTCGTGCAGGCGCATGCAGCGAGAGAGACCAACTTCTTTTCCTCCATCTCTTTATTCCATCTGCTAGTTAAAAAGGTAAAAGAGAATGATAAAAGTATTGTTAGTAATGTTATACTCTTGCATAAATGCGTACAGTAATAAACAACCGAATGGGAAACTGTTGTTTTGCTAGTAATTGTCCCGGATAACAACTGTTATGCTTGTATTTCAACCATTGTACAGTTAAATAATGACTGTAGTTATGTTACAAATGACGCTAAGTAATGTACAATAGGACTGATATATTTTTTACACTATACCCTTATTCGCTTTGGAGAAAAGATCGGCAAGCAAATATACTGCTACAGTAACTTTAAGCTGCAAGTTGTAGCTGAAGCTGAGAAAACAATGTTCAAGCTGCTAATGACTATAAATTATTGTGCATCGGCAACATGGATGAAACTCGACCGTAAATAAAATTGGAGAGATTGTATTTTAATCAAAACTACTGGGCATGAAAGAATACAAATTACTGCTGTTTTCACGCCGATAAAAGATAAATACATAAAGCTCGTATTATGATGAAATCAAGAGAAAATAGCGAACAGAATCTTTATTTTTTATTTTTTACGCAAAACAAACATGCCCCCAAAATGGCCAGCCGCGATTCCCGCGAACGTCACATATTAAGGAAAAAAATAGCTAAATTAATTTCACAACGAGACGTATTTAAGTTATATTTCGACTTAAAAACATTTCGTATAACGAAAAATATCCTTGTCCCAAATAAATAAAGTATCTATATTCATTTATGCTTACTAGAAGCAAGAAAAGCTCTCTGAACTGAATTAAATGTGGCGAAATAAACACCGCGTTATCGATTCCCAAAACAAAACAATTTATAATACAAAAGCAATAGGCTATATGGGAATATACGCAATTGTATACAATGTAGTAAAGCATAACTTTTTAAAAGATCCATGAAAAAGATGCATATTCGTTATGTTGATGTTTGTATAATACTGTTAATATGTGAATAGAGTTTAGTATAATGTAGGCTAGGCTACTGTATATGTAGCCTATACGATATACCATAGCGTAGGCCAAAAGACAATATTAAATGTAAAAAATGGAACAGCAAAAGCATGCCTATGTTTACAAACACCTCCAGTTTGTTGATGCAGCACAATGCGCCACCAAATCGAAGCGGCCTGCGAGCGAGTTAGCACAGCGACCCGGGAAATTTGAAAATTAGTGCGGAAACATTAGAAATTACAGTACTGTAGCCGAAATTTGTGCTAGATTACTGATTGTTCCGGACTACTGATTGCCGGATTAGTGATGGTCAACCTGTAGCTATAGTTTCTACTTTACATGGCAGCTCAAAATTTGAAATTCGCGGTAGCGCTCTTTTGTTTTGGGTGTAGGTATACTGCTTTTGGTAGCGCAGCCATTTAGCTTAGCTGGAATTCTGGATTATATCTTTGATTGTGACTTGCCCAATTGGACTTTTGACCTATTATGTCTGACTCTAGTATGTCTAGCATTAGGTATTGCAGCAAAGGCAGCAAAACTAGATTCACTTCTGCAAAATATGACTCGCATACCGTATTTAGTTCTTGTAGGGAGCAAAGTTGCTCTCCTGAGCCTAATTATGAAGAATGTAAGAACTGGGATAAGGGGAAGTGGAAGACTTTACAGACACACTTAGACAAATTACAGCGTGACCAACTGAGAAAAGCTACAGCTAGAGCTGAAACTAAGGCTTCCTCTAGTACAGGTCATTCCCCAGGAGTTGATATTGATGTTATGCCTATCTCTTCAGCACCTCTGACAGCTTTTCTCCCATTTCCAGTCCTCCAGCTTTTCCTGTCACTCCATTACCTAGCTCTCATTCTGCTGAACCCATTGCCATTGCCAACTTAGAAGCACGGATAGATCAAAAATTTAATTTGCTTGTGAATACTGTTTCCCAGATTGGGAATTATGTGAAGGCCCTGATGGACAAATTTAATAATATAGTGTCAAGTGCAGCATTAGTGGAGGGAGCGGCTGTTCGTCCCGCCGATGCTCCTAGACCGAGGTCCCTGCTAAACTCCCCTTGCTCACCTGGGAGGAAGCAGACTGGCAGTCCGAGGGAGGTCGGTGGGGTTTGCCCACGAGCAGTCGTTGCCTCATCCGAGCCTGTTGCCCACCAATCCCAGGCTGTGGAAGAACACCTGTGGAAAGGTGTTTGATTGGATGTACATGCCCTATCATCAAATGATTCAGACTTTCCCGCATCCAAGAAGCACAGTGGCAGTTTAGTTTTGTGAAAGTTTCTAGGACATTGTAAAGGCCAGGCTCTTCCTTGGAAACAGATTACCCCCGTCTTGTAAGCGAGCTGTAGAGAGAGAACGTAGCCCTTTCCCTTCTTGTAGTTTTTGGGAGTCGCCAGCAAGAGATTCTCGTGCCCATTCAGTTGCGAAAGTGCATTCTGACCGCAAAAGAGTGTGTGCCAGTCCAGCTTATCGGCGCAAAGCGTTCAAGCGCCCAGTGTATGATACTGTTGTGTGTAAGCGCTAACCTGAAGATCATTCGGTGTCCGAGTTATCATCTACAGTAAACCCCCCGTATTCGCGTTCTCATGGTTCGCGGACTCACGCATTCGCGGGTTTCTCTGTGGAACATATCTAGCCATCATTCGTGGAAAATTCGCCCATTCGTGGTATTTTTAACTGAGAAATATTCACTAATTACTGTATTTTCATAT
Organism: Macrobrachium rosenbergii; assembly: GCF_040412425.1. NCBI lineage: Eukaryota > Metazoa > Arthropoda > Malacostraca > Decapoda > Palaemonidae > Macrobrachium > Macrobrachium rosenbergii. The sequence goes on along the minus strand of NC_089751.1, from coordinate 21,219,913 downwards.
AATTTTCATGAATAAATGCACTTTTTGTGATAGAACTATTAAAATACTCAGGTATAAGCACTTTTACAGGGTTTTTCTTGGTTTAAGCTATCAAAATGGGCAGTTCTAAGTGTTTGTAGAGGGGTTTTAAGCATTCGCGGATTTGACCTATTCGCGGGGGGGTATGGGACGCATCCCCCGTGAATACGGGGGTTCACTGTATAGAGCGCCCAGTGTCTGAGTGCCCATGTTATGAGCGCACTTCATCCGAGCGCCCATCGCACGAGTATGCAGTTTCTGCCTTTCAAAGTTGGAAGAGCCCGTGTATGACCACTCAGAGTTTGAACATCAAATCATCGAGTGCCCAGGTGCCGAGTGCCCATCCTTTGGGCGCCAAGTGTCCACGAAGAATGCAACCGCTTTCAAGGAGCCAGTGTCTGTTCCGACAGCGAGTGGGCGCCCAACATCCGTGCATCCAGTCTCTGTGGGAGCTTCTCTTGAAGTCCTCTGTGGGCGCTTCTCTTGAAGTCCTCCCTACTTGTAGCATCTTTGTGACCCTGCAAGGAGAGATTCCAGTATCTGATGCTTCAGATGAATTTCTGTCTGTTGCTCAGGATCCTTTGTTTGTGTCGCTTCAACTCTAGCTTGATAAAGTTCTGAGCCTTCTTCAAAAGCCAACTCTGGTAGTGCAAGAGACTGTGGACCCCTCAGGATCACCTGCTTCTTCCATCGAGGAACCTGTAGAAGAGGAGCACTCAAGGAGTGGTTCCCTGATCTGCTAGGCCTTTTGACGGATGTCCCAAGGCTACATCCTCAGAAGAGAAATCTTCTCAAACAGCCGCACTTTTTCCAATTCCATCAAGGGTTATTCACTCTCACTCTGACAGCTTCAGACTGTCAGGGAGCTTGTCAGAGCGAAAGGATTCTCAAGGAAGGTTGCAGAGGCTATTGCTAAGTGTAGGTGACAATCTTCTACTGCAGTTTACCAAGCCAAGTGGGCAGTTTTTCGGAAGTGGTGCCGGGAGTGAAATATCTCCTCTTCTCAAACATCTGAAGCCCAAATCGCAGATTTTCTGTTACATCTTAGAACCTCGAAAGGACTCGCAACATCTACCATCAAGGGTTGCAGAGCGATGTTGAGTTCAGTATTTAAACATAGAGGAGTAGACCTGTCTTCAAACCAAGACATCAGCGATTTAATAAAACATTTTAATGCTAGTAAGCAAGCAAAACCCTTGGGAATCGCTTGGAACTTGGACGTGATCCTTAAATGGCTGTCAGGACTGCCATTTGAACCTTTGGATTCATTGTCACCTCTGAATCTGACGAAGAAGAACTTATTCTTGATGGCATTGGCTACAGCCAAGTGAGCCAGTGAACTTCATGCCATCGATAAAAGGGTAGGTTTCTCACAAGGCAATGCTGTATACTCACTGATTCTGGATTTTTTGGCCAAGAATGAGGCCCAGACTAACCCTTGGCCTCGCTCTTTTTCAATCAAGACCCTGTCCGAAGTACTCGGTCGATCCGATCAAGAGAAAGTCCTCTGCCCTGTAAGAGCCTTGAGAGTATACCTTAAAAGAACCAAAAAACCTTAGAGGTTCGGCCTCGAATCTGTGGTAGTCTGTGAAAGACCCCATCCGTCTTTTGCCCAAGAATGCATTATCATTCTTTTTAAGATCTGTGATTTCGGAAGCACATTTGGGAATTCAAGATGATTTACTGCCCTTATGTAAAGTAAAGGCTCATGAAATAAGAGCTGTGGCGATGTCTTTGGCTTTCAGACTTAATCTGTCTCTCTCTTCAATTTTGCAAGCAACATTTTGGGGGTGCAAGTCAGTGTTTGCCATGTTTTACTTTCAGGATATTGAAATGGTGTACAAAAAATGCAGTACTTTAGGTAGGTCCGTTCTTCAGGTAGTTGCACTTCTTGGGAAGTCTGGTGAACACTGAGTCGTGAGTGTCACCAATCTGTATTTTATGGCTTTGGTTAAAATTTTGTGGTGGTGTAGGTTAATTTTATCTGGTCTTTGTTATTCTATTGTACTGCGCTCACGGCAAGGGCACATCCACATATTATTTGTATGACCCTTTTGGATCGTAAGCTTTGGCAACCTGTGATTAATCTCCTATGTTGCAAAGCACCCACACAAGTAGAGGCGACCCTTGGCTCTACCGCCACGCCACTACAGGTCAAGAGGAGCTACAACCAGAGGCAGTACCTGTCTGCTGTTGCTCCCTCACCAGGTAAGGTTACAACAAGCATTTGAAGATGCTAGCTAACTTTCTATTCCAAATTCTTTTCCATATCAGAGTCTTTTTTGGGGTAGCATATGTCCATCATCCCACCTCCAATCAATGTGGGATTCAGCTATGTAATTGTTTGGTAAGTTACTTATATAAAAATGACATTTTTATAATAAAATAAAGTTTTATATATACTTACCAAGTAATTACATGATCGGAGCAAAGATTAGTTGCTGGCAGAGCAAAGGACGTATAAAGGCAGGCCACAGGAACTGATGAACTTTGGGAACAAAGATTACGAACAGAGGGAGCAAAGATTGGCTGCTGGCAGAGCAAGGGAGGCACAAAGGTGGGCCACAGAAACTGATGAACAGCAGGAGCTAAGATTGGCTGCTGGCAGAGCAAGGGGGCAAGCACTATCGCAAAATGTCATGTATCATGCAGCTGTTGATGGGACTGAAAATGCAATGCCTGCTGTGAGACATGACCTGGGACCTATGACAACAGATTGCAAATATGAATTATATAAAGCCCAGTATTTTTTCAGCCGAGAAACGATCATTTCTTCGTTGCTGCTCTCTTGATGGCAAGGAAGTGGCACCTCCATTATCTCCTTATCCAGACCAGATTAGGCTATTGCTCATTGGAAATACTACTGCCAAGACTTCAGAAAGTGTGTCAGTGCAAACGTAATTGACAAGCTTTATGCAGTCTTTCACTTCGGACGATGTGACCATACATCAAAAAGTTCTGCTTTGTAAAATTTGAGGATCTTATGTCTTACTGCATTTCTTGATAGTTAAACTTTTTTATGTCCACAAATGCATTTGAGTTCAGGAACGTTTGAAATTTTTTTCTTTGATGGTTCAATAAACATGACAATCTTTGAAGTCGTAATTTTTGAGCTCCTTAATTACTATGACTAGCAAGATATTTTTCTGAATGAGTTATGAAAGAATTTTCCACTCACAAATCTTAATCTCAACACATGGACTAGCAAATGTGAGCAGTAGTTAGTATCTGCTAGTTTTATTTGGATCTGAAAGCATTCTTTCATCATGTATATGTAAAAGGCAAGGTGGTTGAAATCATGACCAGCAAGAATACCAAAGTAACATTCCCCAAGATCCAAGAGGATCTTTCCTTATACTGGATACAGCCTTTCTGGCTTTGTTACTTGGAGATGAGTCTGGGAACTGGAAGAACTAAAAAGAGTAAGTGGTGGGATCAGGAAATGAGAGGTTTAACAAGGGGAAAAAAATAAGATTGTCTGGTGTTCATGACACAAAATCATAAGCATGTTTATAGGATTGGTATGGTAGTCAAGGATCGGAAGTTGTTAGGTCTATCCTTGCAGCTGACTGTTGTTAAAGATACAAATCCCACTTTACTGGACCAAACCACTGCGTCCTTTGCTATTCCATCACACTCGTAGTATGCCAAGTACGAAGAAGGCCTTCAAGTTAAGTTAAGTATACCGTAGTTTAACCAGACCAATGAGCTGATAAACAGCTCTCCTAGGGCTGGCTCGAAGGATTAGATTTATTTTACGTGGCTAAGAACCAAGTGGTTACCTAGCAACGGGAGCTACAGCTTATTGTGGAATCCAAACCACATTATAACAAGAAGTTAATTTCTATCACCAGAAATAAATTTCACTAATTCTTCAGCTGCACAGATATTTGCAATTCATTGGTAACCTTCCCCCTGTATGTATCAGAAACTAGTAACTTGGAATATATGTGCTATTCCATTCTAGTGCAGGCAGCATAGTTTAGGAGCCTTTAGGATATTGCTGATGACATACCTGCTCAAACTATGGTTCTTGGCTGTAAGATCATAGTTATTCTTTAACTTATCTAGTAATTCGAAACGTCTTCATGGTGGGGTCAGACCTCTAATTCTTTGTCCCTGCTTCAGGAGAAGTTCCTAGATCCATAGATTCATGAAATTAACCATCCTTTCCTTTATTCATTATAGATGGATATTTTCTATGATATATAGACTTCCAAGGGTTAATTTCAGCTACAGTATATCACACTTAGTGTATAAGTCCCGTCCTTCTGGAACATTACTGCTCTCTTATTCATCAAATTTCCCAACAGTTCTGAAGCAGGAGGCTGACTGAATGAGCCAAGAGTATACTAAATGCAAAATTTTTTGAGTCAGTTCAACTTATCAAAGTTTGTTCTCACAAACAATCTCTGGTATCTTATTATCAGGTTTTTAGTATCTCAGTCATTCTCACCTAAATAGAAATTTGGCCAAATTGCAAGTAGCAGATTTATGGTGAAACTAAAATTTTTTATAATCAATTTTCTCAATACTGCCAATGCTAGTTTCCACCTCTCAGCCTGCAGATTTCTTGCAGCTCATGTATTAGACAATATGAATAATGGCACAAATAGCTGCTTTAGACCCATGGATCCACTTACTCATGTACATTAGAAGTGGCTAACTACTATTCTGTTTCTTTCTTTTTAGAGGAACTGAAATATCTGGGATGATTACATGCCACACAATAAAAGCCAATTATATAATGAGTATCATATTTTTCAAGAAGTTCTTTCTCTTTTAATCCATTTGAATATAGGAGTTTGATTTGCACATGATTGTAGAGGCTGTTTTATATGATATATTACCTATAAGTGAAGTTAAGGGTGTTGCAGGGGTGTTGCTTGGTAGCTTTAATTTGGGGTTAACATGTTACTGGGAGAGAGAGTAGAGCAAGGGATATAGATAGGTAACAGTGCTTATTATGTTTTATTTACCATAGAATTTGACATTTGTAATGTAGGTAGGGGCTAATAATTTCTATTAGGAAGGGATATAGATAGGTAACAGTGCTTATTATGTTTTATTTACTGTAGAATTTGACATTTGTAATGAGGTGAGGGCCAATAATTTCTATTAGGAAGGTGTCTAGATTATTATTTTTTTTTTATTTAGAATTAGCAAAAATAATTGGAAGGATTTTTTACTGGATGACTAGTGAAGATAAATCCTCAGTCATGGAAAGCATGATTAATGAATCATATAGGTTAGGGAACTGACACATTACTTGAAAACAAAAATTAGATAAAAACCTTTCATGGTTTCTATTTAAAAGCTATGTTAAGTCTGCAGTATTTCCTATTCAGTGTAATAGGAAACTGTTTAAATCTTGAGAGAAGTTTTTATCCAAGTACTAAAATAGGTGCAGGATGGAAAACATGGGGAAGTTGCAATTAATAGCAATGCCATTAGGACCATATAATGTAGGTGATGCCTTTTAGGAACATCTGTTCTACCTTTTTTTGTAATAAGAAATTTCTTTATTTCAGTATGAAGTAAGAAATTTCTTCATTTCAGTATGAAGTCCCATAATGGGAGACATGGAGTGCATCCATCAGAGAAATGGTGATGTACGCTGAAATAGGTTGCAATAATCGTTATTTGGAATGAATTGTACCTACTGTTAAAGTTAGCTTATATCTTCATGCCATTAGGTGCAATCAGAATTCAAAGTAAAAAAAGAAAAAAAACTACCTGACTAACCTGCTAGGACTGTCTTTATAATCACCTGTTTCCCACCAGGTGGCATTGGAATGTTTATGTTCTTGTCAGAGTTTCTCATGCCGTGTCCTTGTGCAGACTGAATTGGCATTAGTATTAATTTTTACTATTTCTTGCTGATTTTCTCCTGTACAGTTTTGTTCTTGTTTTCTGTTTTTGCATTATGTCACTTACAGCAAGCAGAGGTGAAAGCATTAGGCTGCATATAGGAAAGAGTTTGCGTAAACCAAATGTTTCAGTTCTTCATGATGGCCACGTGTGGTAGCCTAGCTGTTGAGGCACGAGTGTGGTTTTTCTTCTTGGAAAGAAAATAGGAGTTATCAACGAGAGGATGAATAATTTTGTGACATATTCTATCAGAAAATGTTAGAGGCCGATAGATTACATAGACAACTTGTTACGGCAGGCCATAAGCCTACTCAGTGCCTTTCATTGTTGCTTCTCATCCTTTGCCTGACAGGTTAATTCCTCTCTCTCTCTCTCTCTCTCTCTCTCTCTCTCTCTCTCTCTCTCTCTCTCTCTCTCTCTCTCTCTCTCTCTCTCTCTCAGTGATGACTTATTTTGGTTTGCCCCGCAAGAGAGAGTGTTGGAGCCTTGGTGTCTGTCTGTAGCCCACCCATCTACATCTGTTGGTCTTCTCCACGGACATGGAACCATGGCAAGTCTCGGGACCAAGGTCTGTGCCCTTTGCCACCTCTCTTAACTGCCTTCCGGTTCGAATTCGATGCATTCTCCTGAGGATTTATTTGATAGTTTACCACTCGTGTTTACTGGCTCTTATATCACCTGTTTTGGAGAGAGTGATAGTGATGTACTGTATGTGAACTGGTAGAGTTATATATGGATTATAGACACATTACCTTTATTTCTGTAGTTTCTGAGCTGCTTGTCAATTCTTCTGTTGTTATCATTTACTCATCCTGTATTGTCCCCCCTCTTACTCAGTTTCACCCTCTGTCACCTCTTATTTGTCTCCTTGTGACAATTGTTCCTATAGTCAACCCCCACCTATTCACAGTTTGGGATTCACGCCTTCACCTATCTGCTGATTTTTCTGTGGAACTTACCCCTGAATTATTCGTGAAAAATTTGGTAATTTGCATATTTTTTCGTAGAGAAATATTCATTAATTACAGGCAGACCCTGGTTATCGGCAATCCGGGTTTACGGCTCTTGTCTAGCGACATCGATAACTGGATTTTCGGCGCCGATATAGGCCAAGCTCCGCTTATCAGTACCGATCTCTGGTTATCGGCACTGATCCCCACATAACAGCAGCAGCGATCCCCGGTTATTAGCGCCGATAAGTACTGTTTATTGCTGATTTTCGGCTATCTTCACGCTATCAGGAATGGAACCCCCGTCAATAACCAGGGACAGCCTGTACAGTACTGTATTTTCATGTTAGTTTTGTGACTAAATACATTTTGTACGTTGAAAAAAACGATTTACTAATTTTCAAATACAGTAGTAATTATTAATATAAACACAGCAAAATATCAGTCAAATGTATTGTTTTCAATGCATATTAAATATTTAGGTACTGTACAGTACTTAACTTCCAGTCCCAGTGTTTCCTCTATGTCCTGTAAAAAAAGAAACAGGACTGCTTCAATACTGTATGAGAGAAAATGGATGTGTCTGAATGTATAGGGGTAATTTGAATAGTTTTCACACTTAGCTGTTAGCCATATATTTTTAAGGGTAATGTTGTAAGACAACTTTGAAATGATATTAAAGTGTTTTAGATGATAGTTTAAGGTACTGTATATTCTGTGTAGGATGATAGTTTAACCTATACATTTGGTGTTTGAACTATTAAAATAAGCAGTTATAAAAGTTTCTGGAGAGGGTCTTTGGTATTTGAACTATTTACAGTATATTTCTGCATATAAGACGACCTTTAAATCCTAAAATTCACCCCTAAAAATTGTGGGTCGTCTTATACTACCATTCTAAAATCAAACCTTGAATTCTAAGTGATGTTTATTAGTAGGCTAGCCTCAGCCTTGGTGCGATAACCACCGACACACATGAAAAGATTCACATCATGAAATAAACTTATAATAAAGGTAGTAAAACCATTTTTACCTTATATGTTATTGGCATATTTAATGAATAATTCCATATCAGTGAAATCAACTTTTATCTATGCAAACCCAGCTGAGAATATGTAAACATCGAGTTATGATTGAACACACTGCAACCTTTATCTTTTGGTAACCTTTTAGAAATTTTAATGAGTAATTACTGTAGTAGTAACATTTAGGATAACATAATATTTATTTTACATAAAAAATTCATTATTTTGGTGGTAAATAACACAATTTTGGATTACATACAACTGTTTAGAACAGTTCAGTCATAAGAATGATAATTATATATGATAATTATCGTACATTATCGCATTGTTGTTAGGGGTTGTTTGTGATTGGCAATGTAACATAAACAGAACAGTGCTTTCCCTTTTAGGCGACGTGTAGGAAAAATGTGATATAGAATCGGCTTTGTTATTTCATTTATTTTGAATTTCTAAGGATACAGTAAGTAAAACAGTATTTGTAGTAACATCATCTTTATAAAACTAAAAGCTAGCCTATACACAGATGGTTTTGTAATATAGCAGTTGTCTTATACAGGCAGTCCCTGGTTATTGATGCTTGTCTAGCGACAAAAATCAGTGATTTTCGGCACTGATATGAGCTGATTTCCACTTGTCTGTGCCGATAACCGAAAATCTGTGATTTTCGCTTATCGTCATGCCGTCGGAACAGAACCCCTGCCGATAACTGGGGACTGCCTGTACTATAGATAGGAGATAAATTCATGAAAATTTACCATAATTTTTGACCTCGTCTTATCTAAAGGTCATCTTATACACAGAAATATATGGTAAATAGCTAGTTATAAGCATTTTTAGAGGGGGATGTCAAGTATTCGCACATTTTGGCTATTCGCGGATGGTTGTGGTCCCTATCCCCCGCGAATACTGTGGGTTGACTGTATTCGCAATAACGGCTCTTCCTCTTCCGCCGTTTATTTATCTAGAGTAAGCAAGCCTGGTGATAGAACGGGTTCTCGCTTCTCAGCAATCACCTCATAAAGTGCTGTGTAGATGGCTCCAGGTGTCATCTTGGTTCTGTGGTGACACTATGGGAGAACCCTCTTCCTTCCCTACCCAGCCATCTCTCTCCCAGCTATCCATTACTACAGCTGTCATTCTGTGACATCATTGCTGATTTTCCCTACTATGTCACTTTCCCTGGTGTTTTTCACCTCACTGTCCATCCATAGATTTGCCGTTTTCTGCCATCTCGGTTCTTCCTTTAGACTCAAGAGTTTTCAACCCTGATTTGGTTGATTCTTTTTTAACTTTTAAGCGATGAATAGTTTGTGTGGTTCCCCTTTAACTCCCTTTTGCCGAAGATGAATCCATTGACGGGCGCTCTTTTGTATGCTTTAACCTCAGCCCGTTTAAATGAGTAAGAAGTTAGCCCTGCTTATGGTAAGTCACATTACCAAGAAAAGTCTGTGCCTTTTGGAAAAGTGATTAACAGACAAAAGAGAAAGCTAGTAAACTATTTAAAAGTTAAATAGCTCTGCACCTAACATTCGCAGTGTAGTGTGCTCACAACTGTGTCTATAGAGTTAGCACTTAGGAATCAATGGACCAACTGAGGTGATATGCTGGCATGTTGCTTACTTAATCCAAAACAACAACTGAGGTGATCTTAGAAGCATATCACTTAAAGCTGCTTTTTGGGAGATGCCACTTCATCAGTTTACAGTTTTATGAAGTTGTTTAGAGCTGTGTTAGGACTTAGATAAATTATCAGTTTTTCACCTTTCTCTGTTCTACATGTAAGTTTTAAGTTTTTGCACCAGGGAAGCGAAAGACTTCTCTCGTTGGTAAGGTGATTTGGCCTAGCGGTGGGGTTGAAGTACTTTTGAGTTTGGTATGTAACTCTTAGCATTACAGCTCGATTATTGCGAGAATATGTATATATATATGTATTATATACAGTATATGAATGTCTTTTACTATAATACAGCAGTACAGTATGAAAATAAAAAGGCTCATGAAACACTGTATGAATGTTTCAACCATATTCTGATCACGTCTTCTGTGAACAGGGTCATAGAAGGAATTGCTCGAAATATTTGGCTGAAACGTTCATACAGTGTTTTATGGGCCTTTTTATTTTCATATATATACTGTATATATTTATGTATGTATATGTGAATGTGTATATATGTGTATACATTGTACGTATACAGGAGGTCCTTGGGTTACGGAGGAGATATGTTCCTAATGACACGTCGTAACCCGATTTTCAACATAAGTTGGAACGCACTCAGTTAAGCACCTACGTCACCCACCTTGCTACTGCAATAGTAAAGTCATAATCTAGGACATCAAAACACAACATTTCTATGACATATATGGACTAAGAAAAATGCATGGACATAAATGTAAAATACACTAATGTGAATCAATGTAAATAATGAAATGAAACTAAAAGAACAGAGTGGACTTTCCTTTTTTTACAAGCAATGCCATCAGAAGAGTAATTTTTATGCTCGGAGGGCATGATTAAGGGCACATATTAAAAAAAAAAAAAACAGAAACAAGACAACAGAGTCCGAGGAACCCAAATGGCATACAAGCAGAATGCAAACAAAGCGCCAGCCTCAGTACAGTGCTTGGTGACGATGTATTCTTCCACCATGCCCAGCAAACTAGTTCCCTTGTGAAGTTTGGATTTACGATGCAAACGTTGAAAGTCAAAATAAAAATTATTTAATCATTTATGAGGACCACATCCCAACCACAAATGATGTAGCAGTCCCCTGTTATCGGCAGGCTGGGTTATCGGTGATCAGGTTTTACAGGTTTTGTCTAGTGATGAAAATCGGCAATTTTCAGCGCCGAAAATTGCCAATTTCCTCTTATTGACTCCGGTAATTGGGTATTGGCGCCGTTACATATCTGAAATTTTCAGAAATTTTCTTTGTGGTTACATACTTAAAAGAGGCACCGATAACCGAAAATTGGTGATTTTCGGTGCCGATAAGCCCCAGGAATTGCCGATTTTCGGTTATCGGCTCTTTTCAGTTATCATCACAGCATCAGAACGGAACCCCCACCAATAACTGGGGACTGCCTGTGTATGTATTTCTAATATGTATGTACTGTATGTAGACATATATAAGAAATATTGATGATGATAATAGTTATATAAATGTTAGTTCTGAAGGGGCAGCATTTCTTGATGAGCTGTCAGAGTATTAACCTCACCTTGATAGACCTATTTCTGTAGGTAAGGGAAGAAATGTCTTATTCTTTTTTACAACTTGGTTTTAAAGTAACAGAAACAGTTATGTGCATATTTATTTTAGAAAGTGGTCTAGCTCAACCACTAATAGCTGTATTTTGACATGTTCCACCATTGTCTCAACCCCTAAGTATTTAAGGCCATTGTCTCAGATCCCTCTAGGGTATTGCCCCTTCAAACATTTCTGCATGAAAGTTCTGAGCAGACTATCCCAAACCGCTCTCAAGTTCTGCTTCAATAGTGATCAAGGCTCACGTTCTAAGTGAAAGAATTGCAACTGTAACCATAACTGATGTTTTGAACTCTCAGTTCAAGTAGGCTGTAAGGATCCTCTGGAGGCTTTGTGCGAGGTTTCTGAATTCTCTGGGCTTCAAGAAGAACCTTGGGAAGTGATGGGTCTCAGGGAAGGATACTTAGTACCTTTTGTTAATTTTCCACCTGTCGACTTCCCGATATCTTTCTCTCACCGATATCCTTCTCTCTCCACTCTCCTCAAATAGATAAGTTCCAACTTTGAGAAGGGGAGATCAGATAGTTGTTACGCAATGAGGCCATTGAGCCAATTTTAATCTAGTTTCTGAGGCTTTATTATCATTTTACTTTTTCCCAAGACTTCAGGGAGGGGGCTGGAGGCCAATATTGAACATTTCCAGTCTCAACAAGTTTATTCATTTTACTTCTTTTTCCATGGAGTCATTCAGTTCAGTCCTGGTAGTCAGTTAAACAGATGATTTCCGTCGACATGTAGGACGTGTACTTCCAAACCCCAGTACAACCTTAGTCGAAGAAGTATCTAAGCCTTGTCTTCCAAGGGAAGGTCTTCTAGTTCTAGGGTTTGTGTTTTGATCTGAGTATGGCACTACAAATATGCACCTGTGTGTTCACCTGTGTGTTGGCATCCTTAGCAAGATGGAGTCACCTGCTTGGTATCAAGAGTTCTGTACTTGGACAGCTGGTTAGTTCTTGACAATTTATTTCAGGCGATTTTGAGGGTGTAAGATTATCTTCTATGTGTAGCCTCAGCGCTGGTTGTTTCATTTAATTCCAACAAATCTGTGCTTTTCAGATCTCAGTAATGGTTTATCTGGAGATGAAGATAGGCTCTCTCTTTTCAGGTTTGTTCCAACAGAGACAAAACAATCGCAGTCTTTTCCTACAGTTCAAAGAGACACAAGTCGAGTGGTCTGTTGAGGCTAGCAAAGAAACTTCTTTTTTCTTTGGACAGAGTCCAGGAACATCATTTCTTTATCTCTTTTGTCCCAGGGAGAAACACCATTATTGAAGACCAGCTCAGCAGGAAAGGGCAAGGCCTTCGTTCAGAATGGTCTATTCCACAGGTTTGCTAGAAGTCGTGGAACATTTGGGGAGACCCAAACATCAGTCTGTTCACATCTGCCCAAAACACCACTCCTGGTTTACTGCCCTCCAAGCCAGGATCCTGAGGCATGGGCAGTCAATGCCTTTCTTCAAGAGTGGTCGAATCCAGACCTTTACTCTTTTCCTCTGTTTGTTTTTTGAAGGAATACTCAACAATGTGTGAGCTTTGCAGAACACAAGACAATTTTGATATCATCTTGCTGGCTTCAAAGGGAATGGTTTCTCCAACTTCCTTTCCTGGTGGTAGATGTTCCTTGCCTTCTGCCATTGAGGAAAGGTCTTTTCAGACAGTCTAATTTGAGTTCTCATTAACTTCCACATGCTTCCTCTGACCACATAGAGATTATCAACTGTCTCTTACAAGCTAGAGGCTTTTCTAGAGTGGCTAGGGAAGCAATCCTTAAGCTTAGAAGGCTCTCCGCTGTTAGACTTTATAGATAATAGTGGTCAGTTTAATTATTTTGATGCTTGTCCAGAGGGATATCCAACACCTGTACACTACAGATATCCTGATCAAGTTCTCTGATATCTCAGGTATGCAAAGTAGTTTTCTGTTCCAGCAATCAAAGGATGTCGCTTCACATTGTCTTCAGTTCTGTGTCATGCTAACTGGAATATCAGTGACTATTTAAATTTGAAAGAGGTTTTCAATCTTTTGAGTTGAAAATTTCAAATCTTCACACCAGCGTTTACAATGAAATATGGATGTAGTCCTTAAGGATTTAACTTTACCCCAGTTTGAGCCTTTGGATAAGGCATATCTTCAGAACTTTAAAAACACTTTCTTTTAGCTCTTGTGATGGTAAAGCACATGAGTGAACTTCAAGTTCTTTCTTGTATGTGGGCTTTGTTGTAGAGGAAACCTTTTGCTCATCTTTCATTGCTTAGAGAAAAAATATGGAAGTGGAGGCCCTTCCCAGATTTGTGACAGTGTTAATTTTTCAACTTTGGTAGGCAGTGAAGAAATGGTTTTATGTCCAGTTAGAACTCTGAGGGTTTACTTGGAGAGACTTAAACTCTTAAGATGAGAAGTTAAGAATTTGTAATGTGGTGGTAAGAGGCCAAACACTCCAAGTCCAAGAATGGTTGATTAAGTCAATGTTCACAGAGTTGATTTCTGAGCTTTTACCATTTTTGAAAGCCTCATCTTTTCATTTCCGCGTACGCTAGAGAAGATTGTCAGTGCAACTCAGTGGGGATGTAACGCTGTTTTTGCCTCACATTACTTGCAAAACATTGAAATTTAGATGAGAATAACCATGCTTTCTCTCTCTTGTTAGTTATTATGAAATCCCACTATTAAATTTAGGGAGCATGAAGGTACACATTGGTATATACAGGCAGTCCCCAGTTATTGGCGAGGGTTCCATTCCTGACGGCGTGACGATAACCGAAAATCGGCAATAACAGCGCTTATCGGTGCCACTGTTAAGTGGAGATCGGCGCCGATAACCAGAGATCGGCACCGATAACTGGAGATCAGCACCGATAACCGGAGATCAGTGCCGATAAGTGGAGATCAGTGCATATCGGTGCCGAAAATCCAGTTATCGTCGTTGCTAGGCAAGCGCCGTAAAACCCAATCGCCAATAACCAGGGACTGCCTGTAGTAGCCTACCCTCATATTTGAAGGTAGTTGTCTTTAGTTTTGGACTGTCGTTTATGGACTTTCGACTCGGGCACAGGAGTCACTAGTACTCTATCATTAAAAAGGTTTTAGTTTGCTTGGCTGAACAGTTGTTTTTCTGGCTGCACAAACCCACCATCCTCATTCATTGTGGTAGTCAGCTAACTTTAACAGTAGGTAAGATTCATTCCAAATAATGGAAATTTTTATGATAAAAAGTAATTATTTGGATATTTACCTACTGTTAAAGTGGAAACCCACCCAGTCTCCCCACATCTTAGTGGATGGTCGTGAAGAGTTCTGACAAGAATGTAAATATTCCAGTGCCACCTGGTGGGAAACAGGTGATTACAGAGACAGTCCTAGCAGGTTATTAAAGCGTTATTTTTTTTATTTTGAATGCCGATTGCACCGAATGGCGCAAAGATAAAAGACTACCCTGCAGCACCATATTCATGGGTTTTGAAACTTTGAAGTAATGTTCAGCAATGCAGTCCCTGGATACTATTCTTAATTGCACACTATTTGTAGAGCACAAGAAGTTTGTAGGTACAAGAATAAAAAATGTTGTCTTTTACATTTGTTCTTGCACAATTTGGCTATGTATATGCACAATTTGGCTATGTATAATGAAATTAATACTGATTGGATACACTGGGATATGAGCCATATGCAAACTCCCAGATTGCCATTCAAGAGTTTAATTTTCTCTTATTTACATCAAGGAAAATTTTTACCCACTTGACATTTCAAAATAAGAAAAATAAGGATTTTAGGAATGGATGTTGAATGCATAGTAGAGATTTCTATCAGAAATGAAAACCAATTTATCGTTCCTTTCATTGATAACAAAGTTGTGTACTATATTCAGGAATTGTCTTTGAAATGGGTTTCCTAATTCACTTTACTGAACAGAGTTTTATGAAAGATTATTTACAGTGCTTGAAGCTTCTAACAGGTTAACAAATTAGTATCTGTTTATGAAACATTCTTTTTAAATCCCACGGTCATAACAAACAAATTACTTCCCAGTGTAGGAATAGTTTCTCCTACACTGATATGATACTTTTGGCTGTGTAAAGCTTGCTTGTGCTCTACAAATGATGGTTTTTGTAAATTGGTAAGAGAGAGTTTGAAATGACCTTGCAATGATAATTACTGTAAATATATTTCTATGTACTACTGTACATTTTCTCCGATTCACATAGCGCCTTTTGATAACTTCTTTCATACTGTTTTTAATTAATAGTGTTTACTGAATTTGCCTACTCACTGGAATTTGATTGCTTTTATTGTATCTTAACAGCAAAGACATAAGACTATTAATCATGTGCATCCTATCCTTGTCTTCCATATTGTGTTCTACATAGATGAAAACTTCTGTCAGGAAGTAAACAGCCTCCCGTTATATTGTAAAGAAAATGATCTGAGGCACATGCAGCCTTTTGGATAGGGATCTGGAAGAATTTTGAAATAATTTTTATTTTTACGTGATGTTTCAGTTCCCAAACCAGATCACTGGGTTATCATGTTTTCCATACTTAAGGATTTACTAATATCGGTTCGTCAGTGCACCTCGTGCGGTGTACTGTAGGCATTACTTAAGGTTCTTTGCAGCGTGACTTCAGCCCCAAGCTCCAGCCCCTTTCGTTTCTTTGACTGCACCTCCTCTCATATTCTCATTCTTCCATCTTACTTTCCACCCTCTCCTAACAGTTGATTCTTAGTTCACCTGCGAGGTTTTCCTCCTGTTACACCTTTCAAACCTTTTACTGTCAGTTTCCGTTTCAGTTCTGAATGATGTCTTAGGTCCCAGTGCTTGGCCTTTGGCCTAAATCCTATATTCAGTTCACTAATATTAGTTTTGCAATAAGCAATAAATATAATTCCAAATTCCAGCTTTTTTTTTTTTTTGTCTTGTTTAGAGTTCAAAGTCAAAAGATCACATGGACTACCTGTACTTACATATGAAAAATTATTAGCTCACTGTAGATTATAATTGTCAAATTCTGTGTTGAAAAAATCCAAATGGTTGATTGGGACTGTTTTCTCTTGCAGACAATTATATTAATTTAAACTTATTTAATTTGTTATTAGCAAAGACTTAGCTAATTAGGATTATCCTGTAGTTCATAATTAATATTTCTTCTCCCTTAGCAAAGAACTGAGAATCTTGCTGAATAGTAGATTCATATACTTCTTTGGGAATTTTGTGCAAAGGTCCCACAACTAACTGCCTTTTAGCCAGGTCTTGTCGATCACAAATACATTATTGTATAGTGCTATATCTCCTGATTGTGATGTAAAACATGATAGAGAAAGAACCTAAAATCTTTGCAGTTTTTATTTAGAATACATATACAGTATTGAATAGTATATAATTGTTTACTTTATGCAAGTCTTTTTTTACTGGACTACCACGTAAGGGGATATTGCTGGAGTATCTTAATGCTGTGAGCTGTAGGCAGCACTAATTGTTTTTGTAGCCTTTTTTTGATCTCTGGCTTTTTTTTTTCATCAGTTCCATTCCCCTTTTGGCTTGTAACTTCACCTGTTTTGTTCATTGGTCCTGACACATAATAATAATAATAATAATAATAATAATAACAACAATAAAATGGTCTTGATTATAAACCGCTGGATGTAACAAACCCTGTTCACCAATTAAATTACATTGCTACTATATCGCCAAATACAGCTCTGTCTTCTGTGACAGGTTCTGAGGAAATGCAAAGTATTAAAGACTGGAAAGCACCTTTTCGTTCATCTGCATCACTAATTATTATTTTATCCATTTGAAAGTAGGTACAGGATACTTCAGGTATTCAGCATGGTATGTTATTGACTGTGGTGGTCTTTTAAAAATAATACTGGACCCTCTTGCTGCGCTTACCATATTGATGTTTGCTGGAAAATATGATTTTCTGTATAGTTTAAGGACATTTTATTTTTTATATGATATACAGTAGTCAGAACACATACTTTAGTTTTAAATGTAGTCACTGAAGGGTTATGCCAGACATAGTGAAAGTGAAATGCCATCTTTTTAATTTGACATTTACTACTCCAGAACTTAAGATTATTGAATGCAGTTTTTCCAGACATCCATTTATATAGCATGAAGTAGTACGCACTAATATTTTCTTATGCTTGTGCAACCCTTATATATTTAGTTACCATTGCACTAAGATTTCAGTTTTTTCTAATAGTAACCCAAAATTGCTAGAAACTATGCAAAGTACAAGGATCACCAAGATAATCTGAAGTAAAGGTTCTTTTTTTTGTTGGTAAATTATTTTGAAAGGCTCACGGGTATTGTGTAGCAGTATGGGTGTAATGCCTACTTTAAGCATTGAGCTGCATTGTAAGTTCTTGTATCATTCTTCTGGCTCCAACTCATCTGTTTCCTTTGGTTTCCTCCCACTTAGCAGTCCAGCTTCCTTGTCTTATTTTACTTTCCATTTCTTGTGGGTGTCTAGAAGTGAAAATGAATGGCCTGGTTGAAGTACTTTGTAATTTTATGTAATTTTCACTAGGGCAATAATATACTATAACCTGTGCTGTATTGTTATTATTGACTAAGGTGTTTTTACACATATATTTCTTCTACTGGTATGGAAAGTTTAGTAGACCATCCAGATGTATGAAGTAAGTTAGTACAGGAAATGAAAGAGAATGTGTAGTATTATGTGATAGAATTAGCATTTTAATTATACATTTACATGTGAAAAGTAGCAGGGGAAGCCTATTCTCAGTTTTCACAATTGCTGTGTACACCTAGTTCCTACCTTCATGATAATTAGAGTTTAGACATAATGGTATTTTTATAGTAATAACAGTATAGGCCTGGCCCATCTCTTCATGATAATTGTAACTTAAGAATCATTCCAGTTTTTCATATTAACTAATTCCAGTACAAACCTAGTCCCAAAGTATATAGCAATTATAGTGTAGGCATTGTCCCCACTTCAGTTTATTTTATAGTTTGCTTTGTTTAGAGGGGCATTGCTTTTAGTTTAAAGTCTTGCTTTGGACTGTATATGACTCCTAACCTCTTCTACAGTAGGTTAATGACATCCTTAACCCACATAACTAGCTTCTGTGGAATGTGCCAGGTGGTTGTCGTGATGATTGCTTGGTGAAGTCATCAATATAAAATAATCAAAGGCTTGTAGTGGTTACTGTTTCTACTTGAATATTTATGCCACTTTTTATCACAGGAGAATTGACTCAACTTTTAACAAAGTTGTACATATTTTCGGATATACAGTAGTTTTGTTACTTGGAAAGTTTCATTTGTTAGATTAGGTTAGATTGCTTTGTTCTGTATAGCTGCAGAACTCAAAAGCAACTGTTTAGCATTAATTTTATATGAGGCAGCATGCTTTGTGCTGCATACTCCATCTTTGAAAGCTTAGGTTCTTAGTGTAGGATAAATATAAATTACTTTGAATTTTATTATTATTTTTAATATACAGCTAAGGGGTAAATAAATGTGAAGATAGATATAAATATTTCGAGCTAGGCATATACAGTATTTGTTGAACAGTATGGCTCTTTATTTGACAAAACAGTAGATGGTTTGCAGTCTTATTTTGTAAACAAGACAAGCTTAACTGTAGAAAGTATTTATGGCTTCTACATTGGTCATGCAGCTTGATGAGTTAAGAAATTAGAAAATGTTTGTAGTGCTCATATGATAATAATGTAATTTGACTGGTAATTAAAGTTATCCCCCACAACTGGCGCTGAGAATAGAAGATTCTACTGAAGTTTTCCTAGTGGAACTTTTGTTTTGCAATCAATAAATGCTTATTGTCCTTTATATATTATTGTTTTTAAATCATATAAAATGAATGATACATGATCTGTGATTTTTTAATAAAGTCAAGAAATAGTGTTATGTTACAGAAAAACCATTTAGTTGGTGATTTTATGTGAAACATATATCAGTTAGTTTCACTCTAGGCTTGAACATTTTGTCTGTCATGAGGAAAACCCTTTGGAATCTTTTGTGTTTACTGAGTGCCTGCAAAGCTTGCTGCTTAGATCCCAGAAAAGTTTACATAAATTCACTCTTGGTGATCATAGTACTTTGCTCCATTTCCAGAAGTGTTCATGCACTCTTAGAGAAGCAGCGTAATATATTGCTTACTAATAAGCACTTGCATTTTGTAGGTTTCGTAGCTTAACCACAGCATTTTATCGGGATGCCATGGGCTTCCTGCTCCTGTTTGATTTGACTAATGAACAGTCATTCCTCGATATTAGAAGTTGGCTGGAACAACTCAAGGTAGGATGAGGAAGCAATTTGCATGTGTTGTCAAATGTTTGTGATATTGTGTAATATTTTCTTGTCTAATAAACTTAAGAAATATGTTGTGTACCATTTGTTGTTTGACTGAGAAATGGAATTTTCTTTTATATGTGGGCATTTCTTTATTTATGCAGGAATTCTTCTGTCTTCTCAGTAAAAGATGTTCCTGTCTACATATGCTTGCTTACTCTGAGAGGTTAGGTACTGTAATAGGAATTCAGAATTACTTGATAAAAGATCCAATTTTTTTTTTATTTGTGTTTAGCTATTTTACATAACAATGTCTCCTAATGAATTTCACCTCTTCATTACAGGACATAATTCCTTCAACTATTTTAAAACTATACTGAACATTGGATACCCTAATTTTGGAGTAGATTGCAAGGAAAGCAGTAGATGTCTTAAACTTTTGCAGAGATGGGTCTTTACAAAGGTTTTTAGACTTTCTATGTTGTATTTTTGTGGTAGTTGACTGATATACCAATAATCTCCAAATCAAGATGGTTATATTAACAGAAGGTGGTCTTGAGTCATACATACTGTACAGTGTGAGAGGAGTAAAACCAGCCCATGGGGTTGGTGGCTATAGGGATTAAGCCATAGCAGACCTTTTCTGCTAGTGTACTTGAAGAGTTTTGAATGGGTAGTTTTTTCCATAATTCCTACAGTAATAATAATAACTACTGTACAACTGGCTTATGATAGTTTATATTTCAGCTAACATTTTACCTTAACCTCAGGCACATACTAAAGATAAAGTGGAATGCAGGTATTGAGGCTGAATTTTAATTGATCAAGTGGAGTGTGAGTGATTATGGGGAGGTCCTCTCTTGGGCTGCTTGCCTATTGATTATGAAGTACAGTACCTGCTGGCATTATTGTTTCTTTTATGCGGATTGTGATTGGCTGCAGCCTCAGCCTGTGGAAGATAGATCCTTATTGCTGTGATGAAAATACTAATGCTCCATCAGGTTTGTGAGGGCTGGTGGGTTTCATGTTAGAACCAATGCCAAATCATTGCATCAGGGTAGGAAGTATCAAGACTTCATTTGTGATATTAAAGATAGACATATAAGGCATCTAATATTTCCAGCCTAGTCAGACATATCAGGCCTCTAATATTTCCAGCCTAGTCAGTTCTTAGCTCTGTTCCAAGATTTTACAACCAATTACTTTCTATATTGTCACAGAGCTGGAGATGAATACATAGTTCCTTTTTGAACCTGGCATGAAATTCCCATAGAGGCATGCATAATATCCATACCAATATTGTAATAAGGATGCCCTTGAATTAGGCAACTTACAGATCGAGGTTGTCATGTATATGAGCGAGGATGTTCTTAATGCCTTTTGTCGTCATTGTAGCAGTAGATGATGAGCATGATCTTTTTGTTGACTACGTTAGGGGTGACATTTTCCTGAATAATATAATGGAGGGCCTTCTCATCTTCCTTGTAGGAGGAGGACTTGGTGGCCTGGTAGGAAAGTTGTTCACTTCTCTCTGCAACATTTTGTATCCCAGGTGTTCTGTCAATATACCACCATCCTTCCAGGGCCTTCTTAATGTGGCGAGTGATGTTTTAATGAGTTCTGATCACAAATGGGCTGATCATTGGAGAGACTGAAATCTCAGGAACTTGAGAGACTACATCAATGGCTACCAGAACAAAAATGCTCATGATTATGGTGATGATTCTGTTAAGTGCTTATGTCCCCAGAAGAAGAGGAAACAGGCAAAGAAGGATGTGTTTTGAAGATACCTTGGAGTGGTTTGATATGTTGCTCTGAACTAGTCTAAACTGTGTGAAGCTTTATGTGAAAGGTAATGGGTATTGGCCTTTCTGGCAACAGCAAGCATCATCTCTGAAACAGAGAAGAGTCCAAGTGTCTTGCCAGTTTTAGCCGGCAGGAGAAGTGGGTTCTCTGTCAGTCATTGCATGTGTTCCTGTAGAGAGCTTAAAAGGAACTCCTGGAACTACACTACTTTCAGCTGTATTGGCAAGAATGGCATTAGGAAACAGCTGAAGCGATGATGGATGGCAAGCTCTGTGGCAGCAGGTGTCGAGCAGGGTCCATCACAGGAGCCTGTGATCCATATAGGACTGAGAGGCACATGGTGGAAGCTAGGCTGGCTGGCCAACATCTCATATGAGGAAGTAAGAACATCCTTGATAGGAAATGGAGACAGGATCCTTACTGAAGAGCAAGAAATTTGGAACCAAGACTCATAAACTGAAGAAGAGACATCAGACTTACTATTATATGACTCTAATAACACTTCTGGAAAAAGGTTCCACTGCTCTATCAATCACATATTGTTGGTAGGGTGAATGAGTTCAGGGTAACAAATCTTAACCTAATAATTACTACATAGCTGACGTGTCTTTCTAAAGTCAGTCTGTATATGAATTGCATGTGGTATTAGGTAGACTAGAACATTTACCACATGGTATCATTACAAATCAGAAAGAAGAACAGTGAAGCAAAGAAATACGGTACAAATACAAGGTAAAATTACAAAGAAATAATATGGAAAACAGTGACTTAAGAGAAGATACTGTAAGCACAAGAAATGCAAAAACTGAGATTGGAGATTATTGAACAGAGAAATTAAGCTGACTGATGAAGTCTGAGATTGGAAACTAACAGAGAAATTTGGCTGATTTTTTTAACCCATACCAAATGGTGAGTTAGTAGAGAAGACATACAAAATTACTAATAACCTAAAGCGAAAATGTAAAACTAAGTCTAAAGAACTCTACACAGACAAAATGTTAAAGCCTAAGGAAGCTAAATTAAGACAACAGTACAGTAAGGTACCAAATTGAATGAGGCTAACTTAAGATGAAACTTTTCTAAAGGTAAATAAAACAAAAATCCCCGGAGTAAAATAAAAAAGCAGTTCTCTGTGCACTTAACCAGAGAAAAGTAAACTCAAGTACCAAAGAAAAACCAAAAATCAGTTGTGAATCAAATGGAAACTAAATTGACTAGCTAGAGTACAGACATAAAACACACACACAGACACAAGATATGTACAAAAACTTCGAAATACAATTGTAAATGTATACCTGAAGAAGAATGGTTGTTGAAAACTCTCCTTCAAGCAATACAAAATTGGTACTTAGCAACTGTCAGTCAAGACTACAATGGTGAGCATTCATGTATCCCCACAGAAACTGAGGAAAACCTTCATAGAGAAGACCAAAGGACCGTTTTATAAAGTGGGTCTCTTTGCTTGCTGTACTGCTGAAACAGACAGCATGCCAAGTCATACATATGAAATAATAAATTAGAAGTAATAGGAAATCCTTAAAGATAAACCAAAAACCTGGGAGTCATGGGGGTGTTACTGATTTGTGATGAAACTGGAAATATGAGGGATTGAAGTTTACCCCCAAGTTCCCATGCAAACCACTTACAAAATTTTTCCTGAAACAAGGCAAAAAGAGGTGAGCAGCTGAGAAATGGGCAAAAAGATTGATACTTCTTGAATGGAGCTATGAGGGGAACACCCTTTTTTATAGACAAGAGATGATGGAGGAGATAATTTGATAATTTCAGAGTGAGGGAGGTGAAAGAATGATTGTTATTTCCCACATTAGATGCATCTCACTCCATGTGGAATGAGACAGTCTTGCTAAATTTCATTTGGTAGGTTCTTTGAATACAAAAGCAACAGGTCTTAAAGGCAGTGTTTTGTAATTTGTACAAATACCGACATCAGGTACAAGATTTTCTGTCATACCTACCGTAATATTTTGGGAATTAATTGGCAGATGATGTTGAGAATATTCATTTATCAGTAACATTACTTGTTTAAGCTGGCTTTATGTAATTGGCTTCATCCCATCCACTGTAAATATAACCTTGTTGAAATTGCCCAACTTCCACTGTCTTTAACAGAGCAGTCCAGGATTAGTGGAAGAATAAATTTGTTTGTTTTTGGTTATGTATACTGCACCAGGTTACCAAACCAGTAATGTATATGTAGAAATTTATTTTTATTTCTTCCAGCTAAATATTTTGTGTCTGTAAGAATTAATACTCAACTTACACTTATGTTTTGTGTGAAGGGCAACAAACCAAGTGCTGAATAGTTGCTTAAATCAGTAAAGTGATGACTGTAAGTCCCCCTTCCTGTTTTGGGGAATCACAAATTTCTTATGTCTGATGTGTAAATTCCTTAACTGCTTCTTTTCAAGTCATGGCCTCTCTTCTTTCCATCTGACTTTCTTAATTTGACTGCTCCTGCTCCTAAAGACTACTCCCATTCCATACCTAGCTGGTTGAGAGAGTAGCTGCATCAGTCATACCTTACTTTTCATTCTGCTGCTATTCATGCCTCCTTTTTATATGCCAGGAATTGTACTTTTGTACAGTGAAACCTCGCTTTAACGGACTAATAAAGGGGGAAAGTCGTCTGTTAAAGCCGATTGTTTTTTGAAGTGAAGTATTGTTTTTTTCGTGCCCTAATTGATGTTTATTGGTAGGCTAGCCTCGGCCTAGATGTGATAACCACTGACATACATGAAAAGATTCACATTATGAACTAAACTGATAATAAAGGTAGGAAAACTATTTTCACCTTATATATTATCGGCATATCTTAATAATAAATAGCCTATTCAAGGAATAATTCCATATCAGTGAAATCAACCTTTATCTGTGAGTGGCCAGCGAACAAAACGTAAACAAGTTATACGGTTGTGTTCACAGCAATCTTTATCGTTAGACAACCTTTCAGAAATTTTATTGGTAGTGTAATTATGGTAGTAATAATATTTAGGATAACATAATATTCATTTTTAATTAAAAATTCATTATCATTTTGGTGGTAAATAACCTTTCCGAACACTGCAGTCATATGAACGATAATTAATGAAGACATTCTCGTTTGTTAAGATGACTTCTGATATCCTGATCTCATCTCCGGCTGAAAAAAAAGTATCTGGTCAATAATATTCTGAAAAGATTAGCTGTCTTGCTCTGGTGAAAAACCCCTCTCTCTTATTTTTCATCCAACTCTTCTCTTGAGTGAATCTAGTGCTTACTCTGCCCCTTTATATTATACTTGCTATCCCTAGTGTTCCTTACTGGTAGAGTCTTTTGGGATCTTATGTCTTACAGTTCAGTAATTTTTTCTTTATGCCTCCTTAAGAAGCTTTTTGGTAAACTGGCTCCTTCTTTCTCTCTTTTGCCTACTTGTTACATCTAGCATTCATCCTTACTGATGGAAACATGCAATGGTTCATCCAGTCCCAAAAGAAGGTGACTGTTATAATCTTCCTACCTACCATTCCATTGTTTTGCCTTCTTGTATTACTAAAGTATTCAAAGCTTACCCAGCTCTTGCCTTCTTAAATAACTGTATCTCTCTTCATTTGGGTCACCAGTATGGTTCTCTGAGGGCAAGACTGACTGGGGACTTTTCTTTTCTCTGATGTTTGGTCATCTTCTGTAGGGGACTTGGAAGAATCTTCTATAGATGTTCTGAATATCTGTAAGAAATTTTGTAGTATGGTAAAACTGACTATTTTATATTCACTGTTGGTGGCACAGTATCTCCATTTCCTATCTATGTATAGTGATGTTTAGGTCTTGTTTATCTTGCCAGTTATCATCAATATATAGTAGACCCCCCGTATTTGCATTCTCACGATTCACGGAGTCACCTATTCCCGGATTTCTCTATGGAACATATACATGTATACACATTATTCGCGGAAAGTTCGCCCATTTGCAGTATTTTTCATCGAGAAATATTCAGTAATTACTGCATTTTCATATTTTCATGACTAAATGCACTTTTTGTGATAAAACTATTAAAATACTCTGGTATAAGCATTTTTATTGGTTTTTTTCCATGTGAACTATCCCAATAGGCAGTTCTAAGTGTTTTTAGAGGGGTTTTAAGTATTTGTGGATTTTAGCTATGGGGGGGGCGGTTGGTATGCATCTCCCACGAATACAGGGGTTTACTGTACTTCTATTCTTGCTTTTGTTTATGATATGTATTGCCAGAAAAGTGTGAATGCCTTATTGGGCACATTGCATTAATCCCCTCATGTCTTCCACATGATGCACATTCCTGACTGAACTTTTTGCTTTTCTTGTCTTCTGGTCATCATAACTTAGTTTTGCTCTCTTGATTGATTTTCATTCCTCTCCATTCCTTTCATTCAGTGTAATTACCTGGAGATAGTAAGTCATGTAATAGATTTATGGGACTCTGTTGAAAGGAAACTTCTTATACTTTGTTCTTTTTAATGGTTTTTCCTCATGAAAGAATCCAGCACCTCTAGATCATGGAGACTGGTTTAACTAGATGTAGGAGTCACATGAGAGGTCCTGGTTTATTCTTGGAGAAAAGTGAAAGGGCCAAATCATGGACAATTTTCTTAGCTTCACAGCCAGAAAAATTGGCCGTGTTTCCCTTAGAAACTTTAAAGTGCAGTTGTGTGAATAGTACTATATACTCTCAGGAAAAATATGGTGCATCATCCTCTGCTAGTGCTCTACACTCCCTGTACCGTCATGATGACCATTTGATAGATTTTAAGAATTAGCAACTTTGTACAAAGATGTTTGCTAAATTGAATTATGAAGAAAAAGGACACGAACAACAGAGATGTTTGCTGCATTGGATTATGAAATATGCACAGAAACAAGGGAGAAAAAACAGGATGATATATTGCCAAGAATCTTCAGCTGGATATTTTTTTATCCACAGCAACTTGAGGATACTTGACTTGTCCTATGAAAAAGTGACCATCTGGGAAAATTATCTTGGGGGTGTTTTTTTCATTATTCATTTTATATTTACCAGTGTTATTGCTTCAGGTTAGTGTAAGTCCATTTTGTTGCCCAAATGCTGAAAGACCTTGGGGATCCTGATTCGGTGATCTTAATGAAGGAATACAAATTATAGAAACACAATAAGTTCTTGGATCTCTCACACTCATCAGCATGGACTACACAGAACTTTGAAGATGAGAAATGTCAGATCCAACAAACAGACTTGTGAAGTGGATCATAATCCCTTTTTTATGGAGCCTTTTAGTGGAACCCAATGCATTCTTAGGACAAGTCTTCAGAAACTAAATTGAAGTTGCTTATTGACTTGTGTATCTTCAAGAATAAAATGTGAATTACAGTGGGTAAACTCGACCCATGTATAAGTGCCGATATTAATTATTCAGTGGTAAGAGGCCTACTGAGGGTAGTTCATGAGAGAAGATCAGGAGTATGCTTTTTTTTTCATACCCAGAGAGAACACTTACATGTACCTGACTAGAGCAAAATTGTAAAGAGCCTTAATGGTAGAAACTTTTCATGTCTCATGTCTGTTGAGAAGTGCAAGTCTGTTTTAAAGTATCTCTGCAGTGCATTTGTTGATTAAAGTCTGAGTCTTTGATGTAAGAGCTGTAACTGTGCACTCTTTCAAGATAGTGGGGCTGTTCCCCAGATTTTACTGTAGAGTGTGACATTTTGGTTGAATATGGTCACATAGATTCCTGGATACTTGATCAGTAGGACCATTAGTTGCACGTAAGCCAGATTAGCTCCTCACCATCATTTTCTTGGTAGTTTTGCACAGTTAGAACCAATACACAATTTGCCATCCAGTCATAGTGTTTCACATTTAGTAGTAAGTACTGTATGCTTGTTTTATTGCACTACCACAACTAACCAGTTACAGCATAAGAGAAATAATCCATGTAGAGACCCTAGATCTGAATCAAGTTACAAGTCTTTCTACTCTCTCTTTCCCCTAATTTCTTTTCATCCTTAAACCTAACTGTCCAAATTCTCCTCATACATGAAATTTCCTGTTGCTGAATAAGCTACCTGGTTCCAGCAACATTAAAACACTGTACCTCTAAACATAATTAAAAGATAAGAGGTTGTTGATTTATATGGATATAAAAAATTGAAATAATATATTTCATAGAGGTGAACCTGTTATTTGGTGTTCTTCATCTAACCCATTGATTCAAATCTCTAGGCTGTAGGGAGTTTAGGATTGAGAGCATTTGACAAGTGAGACAAGGATCCCCCTAAAGGCTGAAAGTGTCATATATTGCTTTACTAAGTTAAATACAGTACAGGAGTGAAAATGTTGAATAGGCAAGGGAATCCTTCCCACCCCACTCCTTACGTTATGGGGAAAGTTCAGCCCAATTTGTCACTAACTAGTAGATTTTTCAATACAGTATTTGGTTTTTTCTGATGTTAATGGAGCACAGTGAGTAAGATGGAGACGGTGGAGTTTCCAGCATTCCGTAGGACGGGCCTTTCTAGCATCCCTTGACATTAAAGAAACTTTTCACATCTTAGTCCTTGTATCTTTGAAGTACAGTAATACTTTTGCTTCATTTGGGCAAAGAAGTTATTCCTGTTTTGAGTTCCACTTTTCAGATGGGAAGTTGATCTGCAAGTCTTTACCAGGACCTTGGCACCAGTTTTAGCATGGGTTCATGAGGCAGCATGAGACTTCAGAGATACCTGGACAACTTTCTGTGATAGCAGCAACAGCTTGTGAATTGCAATGACATTCACTGCTATTAATGTTAGTTGTGTCTGCACCGAGGATTTGTGTTAACTTGGGGAAGCCAACTTGGTGCCATTAGTAAGAGCTACATACCTGGGTATGGACATCAATATGGAATCGACTATGGTTTGCTGGACAGAGGACAGGCTCAGGGAGTTGTTCTCCATTATCCAGGAATCTGGATCCTCCTGCCACATTTTGTCAAACCATAACCAGGCATCTTGTGACTGGAGATGCCAACCTTCACAACTGCTTTTGACTGTGGTGGTTTCAACTGCAGCTTGCAAGGTGATGGTCAGCAGTGTCTACCAGACGATTATGTGGTTGTAGCCTCAGAGAATATTTAAGAAGGCTCTTCAGTAGTGGCAAGACCTGCCCTCTTGCAGTACTTGAACTTTGTAGCCTAGATTAGGGTTCTTCAGCAGAATTGCAGTGCTCCTCCAGCACTTCAAGGAGGAAGTCTTTGAGGGGCACTTAATCCCCCTGACTGGTACCTTTCCTAGCCCTCAAGTATCTTGAATAGTCTGTATATGAACCACTTGCAACAGGCATCATTGTTAGATCTCACAATGGAAACAGTCTTTCTACTGCCATTTGCATCTTTGAGACAGATGGGTCAGAAAAGACTCTTGCACTGTTTGAATAGTCACATATGCTAGAGGTTGGACATTGTTGGGGCTGTCAATTCTCTGGAGTCTGTAGTGAAGACGTAAACAAGTAGCCAGGACCATACAAAAGTACCATTCACCATCCCTTCCCTGTCATATATCTCTTAAGTAGGATGACTTTCTGCTCTCTCCAATTGGGGCTGTTTGATTGTATGTGTGAAGAACCAGGGATCAGAGAGGTGACAGCTCTAAAAAATTTGTCTTTGTGGCATTGGAGCAGGTAGTGAGAAATATGATTACCTATTAGCTCTCATCCAGA
This sequence comes from Macrobrachium rosenbergii, assembly GCF_040412425.1. Classification (NCBI taxonomy): domain Eukaryota; kingdom Metazoa; phylum Arthropoda; class Malacostraca; order Decapoda; family Palaemonidae; genus Macrobrachium; species Macrobrachium rosenbergii. Next base: position 21,190,994 of record NC_089751.1, on the reverse strand, counting down.
GAACCTACAGTTGCAAGTCAGATGGCTAAGTACATTATGGAAGAGAGCCGAGTCCACTAAGATGGAGCCTACTCTGCTGTCGTTCTGTAAACATAATATGGATGAATCTCTTGTTTTGGTGAGCCTTATGTTATCTTTAGGGGAAGATAATGAGAGTCTTCACCTTCCACTTTGTGGAACTTCATTTATTATGGTAACAAGAGACAGCGGAATTTCAGTCATTCATGGTAACATGAGACAGATTTCTTTTGATAGCAGCATCTACATCTCATGTGAATGGTAAGGGGATCTGTGTTAAACTTGAGGAGACTACAAGTACAGTACTGTACCTTGCTTTACATTGTGGGTTCATCTTGATTGTGAACATTTTGAGTTATCAGAGCTTACATACCTGACTCATAACAGTCCTCAAGTGTTCTGGGTGTCACAGATACTTGTATATATACTCTGGTACTTCCAGCAACTAAATTATGATTTGGAAAAATATATGAACCATGGGTTGTGATGGAACAAAAACTGTAAGTTACCTTAAAGACCCATCAGTCATATATAAAACAGAGATCCAGCCTTCTAAACCACAACTCTCACAGCCTCATTTCCAAACTACTCAAATTTGAGGTGAATCCATAGGTGGCATAAGCTACATACTATACTTTTTTTTTTTGTCTGTTAGACTAAAACTTATGGGTCCAGGGATATTTGAAACTGCAAATATGCGTATTTATATGATTGATGGATTTGTATGAAAAATCTAGTTGTGTGATTTAGTTCAGTATTTATATCAAAAGTCATGACTTGAGGTAATTTTAATTTTCAGTGTTCTACAAAGCACTGTTTAAGATTAAAAAATTTTTATAGTTAATTTTATGAAGATAGCATGGGTTTCATAAAAAATTCAAGACAATGCTCATTGTGTTTCTTAGAAATTAGGTAAATATGTAGTTTTTCCACATGACTTGTAACTTGAAATAATAAAGTCCATAGTTTGGGGGAAGTTCATGCTATAGATTAATTATTTTATAATTACCTTTGTATGTCTACCACATAACTTTTAATTATCTGTTTATGAACAGAGTATTTACAGTCTTGTAGTTATATAAAAGTTTATGGTTAGGTAATCATTTAATATGTTATTTATGGTCTTCAGTCATAATAATTTAAAATAAAATAAAGATAATTGTTTATCGGTAATATAAATGTTTTAAAATTATTCTCAAATAAGTTTGGAAGTTATTGTTACTTTTTTTTTACAGACACATGCATACTGTGACAATCCTGACATAATATTATGTGGGAATAAAGTAGACTTGAGTGACCAGCGAATTATATCAGAGCAGCGAGCAAAGGAAGTTGCAGAGAAATTTGGGTAACTATTGAAAAGATGTTTTTGTAAGGTACATGGTATTTATTCTTCAAAGCATGGTCCCCGTAGGGGGGTAGTACCATCAGTGCACCTCACGTGGTGTACTGTAGACATTACTAAAGGTTCTTTGCAGTGTCCCTTCGACCCCTAGCTGCAACCCATTTCATTCCTTGTACTGTACCTCGATTCATGTCATTCTTCTATCTCGCTATCCACCCTCTCTTAACAAATATTTTATTGTGCAACTGCAAGGTTTTCCTCCTGTTACACCTTTCAGACCTACCTACTCTCAATTTCCTTTCTAGCTCTGAATGACCTCATAGGTCCCAGTGCTTGGCCTGTGGCGTAAACTCTATACAGGCAGCCCTGGTTAATGGCGATCTGGTTTTATGGCACTTGTCTAACGATGAAAATCGACAATTATCTTCGCCAAAAATCGCTGATTTCTGCTTATTGGCGCTGATAACTGAAAATTGGCGCTTTTCGGCGCCGACAAGCCCCGAAAAAGTGCTAAAACTCTCTGACTTTTGGTTATTATCACACCCTCAGAATGGAACCCCCATTGATAACCGGGGACTGCCTGTATTCAGTTCAGTTCAAAGCTTGTTGCATTATTCAGTAGAAAAAAAAAGTATCAGATTTAGAGCTATCATATTTTTACATTATTATTTATGTATGTAATTTATTCCAATTTATGTATGTAATTTTTTCCAGTTAAACATATAACCATATTAATAACATATCACTTCCTCTCTTTCTAATGGTAGACTTGATAATTCACATGAATGTGTTATTTTGTAATTTAAGAATGGAATACAGGATTTGTTGTCTATTGTTTAACTTTCTGAATTCTAACATTTTTTTTTTAGAAATATAAAGTTAACTGCTTTACATGTCTCATTATGTTTACATTAAATAGGTTTGATATTTTAGTTTTTAAAACAAGATTTTGGGGGGTTCTGTGAGGTCAGTAAGTCCAGTTTCATGTTGGGATTATGAAGGAGGCTGAATAGCAGCAGTTGTATCAATATATAAAAGTAAAGCTAAAACCATTATGACCAATTTAGCTCTAATTACGATTTTATCCTATGCAAAGTTAAACTATGAAGTCAGGATCCTGAAGAGACATTCTACACATAATGAGTTGTTTGAAAGTAATCAAACTTAGTTTCTGATATGTTACTGTTTTTCTCCATTTTTTGAGCTAATGTTGAAATGGTTACTAGTTCCTGATGGAATGAATAATCTGAGTTGCAGGAACACCTCAACTTAACAGACTTCTTCTCTTATCAGCTACATTATCATCATTATGTTTTGTTTGGCAACCAGTTTAGATGCCATACTTTTTTTAATTAAATCTCTGAAATTGAATGGTAGTGAAAGTACAGGTTAGTTTAGGTTAGGAACTATGTGGAATTGCTGTTAGCTGTAAGATATGTAGGAAATATTTGGGTGCAGGCTATAATAAGGGGTCTTTGTTACTTATCAGAAAATCAGGTACCCAAAGTGTCCTAGGTTGAGGTGCTACAGTATAAAAATTGTGATTTAGTATTCTAGGGTAGACAGGCTTGGCAAGGCAAGATAATTAATGACATTATGTGATGGGTAACTTCTCTTGATTTTCACTTGAGTGTCAGCAGTAACTAAGTATTAGTTGATTTTACCTTACATTTATTACTTACAATAAGTCGGACACCCAAAGTCTGTTAAGGTACTACTGTATAAAAAAAAAATTGTCAGTTATTCTGCTGTAGACTTAGGCTTGGCAAGGTAAAAAAAATTAATGACATTAGGTGAGATGGTGTAACTTTTCTTGAATTTTGTGATGTAAGCTGTAACTAAGAATTAGTTGATTTTATTAACTAATTTACAAACTACCCTAGTACTGTACCAAGAAAAGACTTAAGTCACGGTGTTCATGGAAGCTCCTATTCCTTGTTATCCCTATTTAACTTTCTGGTCCTGATGTATTCATAGTAATGGCAAATACAACTGTACTATAGAAAAACAACCATTTGTATTGCTGATGTCATTTATGTGGAACAGAAGCACAAGAGGCTACTTTAAGCTTGATAACATAGACACTACATCCTAGATGATGGAATTTGTTATGGTCATATGGTCTCTGCTTGACGCCTCTTCATTGAAAGTGTCACTCTGATGACTGGAAACAGGGAGCAGGAAATGCAAGATACAAAGATTGATTCTTTTACAGATAGTGAGAGTGATTATACTCTATCACAAAAACCATGTGTGGTCCATTGGGCTAGGTGTGACCTATTTCATTTCTTTATCTCGCTTCCACTTTCCATAGAAAGTTGTCGAGAAATTTTGTCCCCTTAATGGAATAACAAGCCAGCCTCACATTTATAAAGCAGTGCTGTAACAGCAAACAAGCAGTTTTTCTCAGTGGCCTGATTAAACAACTACTACATAATATGTTGATCATTCATCTTCTTTGGAGGATCTTTCTCAGGAGGAGGATTGGAAATGCAGTCTTGAAGAGGGCCAGAGAGTTTGCTTCCCACCATCATGAGTTCAGTATGGCACCTGTAACCCCAGAAGGACAAACCTTAATGATTCTGAATAAAATTATAGGAAGCCAAATTCTCTGGCCAAAAGTTCAGATTCTTAAAGGACCTAGATAATTCCAAGCTATGAGTGCCACCAGAGAAGACAATGAGGTATGAAAGTTCCAGTGACTAAAGTTAATGGCCTTGCCATGCTGAAACCAAATCATGCTTGATCGGATATGTGCTTGCAAGGGTAACTACCTAAAAACAGCAATTGCTCATGACATTCCTTATCCACGAGTGACTTTTTTGCTATTGGTGGCTCTTGGGGCGAGTGTAGCTACTCAAAAGACCCTGGTGATAACAATGGTAAGTCATGTAGCTTAGCTATTTTCAAACATGGCTCTTGTTAACTCCTCAACTTAACAGATTTCTGTACTTAGCTACATTATGATGAACAGATTTCTGTACTTAGCTACATTATGGTGATTATATTTTGTCATGCTGCCATTGTAGAGGATATATTTTTAGATAAATCCCTTAAACTGAATGTTAAGTGTAAAGTGTAGGTTAGATATAGGTTAAAAAACTCTGCAATAGTTGTAAGATGTAAGATCTTTAAGAAATATTCAAGTGCAGGCTATCATACTGTGTAGGGTCTTCATTACTTAACGGACTATGTTACTTGTCAGAAAGCCAGAGTCCCAAAGTGTTAAGTTGAGGTACTGCTGTAGATTGTCCAAGTAAATTTGTTTGCTAGTATTGCTTTAGTCATTCATTGCTCCTATTGCTTGCTCGATAGTGTGGCCTTTGTCAAGATCTCTATCTGAAAGCCTATTCGATGGTGTTGGCTGGAGGTGGGTGTTGGACAGGGTACCACTTACTGGTGTGATTGGTATGATAGATGAAGATATCTGGTGTTTCTCTCTCTTTCTTTCCCTATGGCCTAGGTGTTTAGCACCAGGATAGTTACCACTAATTTATCTTTGTGATAGGGGGGAGAAATATGGTTTCTTTTATTGTGCTGATGCTTAGTTTTCCAGTATTTGTACTGCCTCAAGAAGGTGAAGGCATCACCAGTCTAGCTCTTGGTCTGTAATTTTTGTGCATTTTTATAAGGTCTTTTCTTTTGGGTCTTTTATTGTGATTTTGTTCGTAATGATTAAAAATGACCCCATCTTGAAAGTAGTAGGAGATATGCTTAGGATGTTTGTTAGAAGTCATCCTGATTTATGAATGGTGGCATCCTCTCTTTGGGTATGTCAGCAATCAGCTACATCTCATGATATATGAGTGGTGGCATCCTTCCGCTGGGTATGCAAGCAACCAGCTACCAGCTCAGGAATGTATTTGAAGAGAGGTAGTGTCATATAAGAGTTTACATGCCTGGTGGAAGGTCACATCAATAATATTTCGGGTTTACTTCTACCACTCTCTAGGTATCTCTCCTGCCACCTTCAAGGAGGGCCATCTTAAATCATTACAAACAAAATCACAATAAAAGACCCAAAATAAAAGAGCTTATAAAAAGCACAACACTTACAGATCATATGCCAGACCACCAACACCTGTACCTTCTTGAGGCATCACATGCTAAAAAAGTCTGGTGTGACCATCTCTTCTACAGGTGAAGAGGCAGCTCGTACCTCTGGGGATCTATAGGGTCTTGAGGAACCTCCTTTGGAACCCCTTCAGGCTGAGCTAGAGCACCATTTTTGAGAGGTTATTTTTGTTCATTCATGTGCCATTAATCTTAGAAGGAATCCTTGGCTTGTTATCTGCCCATGGTTTCATCAACTGAGCTAGACTCGGGCAACTCCCTGCAGGTGTGACCATCTATCAGGCTGCATTGGTCTCAGTTGGCTTGTGTTTTGGGGGAAATGAATGCCCAGATCTGTGGGTCAAGGAGTTCATTTACCTCTAGCAGACTGAGCAAACTTCTCCCCTCATCACTTTCACACCACCGGAGGAACTATACTCTGGAGGATTTGGAGGCTACTCCATTGCTGTTGGCTGTATCAGTTTGCCTGCTGACAAACAACTTACTCACGACACTCTCAGGCTTTTCTTTTAATGCTGTGGAAGCCAGTGCATTGGAGTTAGTGATGGTGAATCTCTGCAGGTTGTCTCTAGTGGATGAACATTTGCCTTCAGACAAGAGCAACATCCGAGGTTGCTGGTGTCGAGTGGTAGGAGGGCCCTTACCTTCTTGGTGCAGGTCGCCAAGCAATGGGCAAACCTGGTTCTTGCAAGAGAGAGAGAATTCTGTAATTGCTCTGTAGTCAGCTGTCCCTCAAGAGTAGCTTCCCATTGCAGAACAGTTTGGTGTTGGGCTCACCTCTTCTCTAACATCCATAAAATATAGAGGCCATGGTTGAGCTTCAGAGGGAGGATTTCCAGAGCTCATCTTCAGCTGTGCTGTGTCCTTCAAACCCTTGCAGGGGGCAAAGGTGCCAATCACTAAACCTTTGGGTTCATCCAAGCTCTTTATGTCTGGTGTACTGGAGAACCTGTGCTTTAGTAGCCCAGTCCTCTGCCTCTTCCAAGAAAGGTGAGAAGTCCTCCCTGTCCTCTTTTCTCTGGCCAGCCCAGGAAGGGAGGAAAGGGTAAGAAGGGAGGCGTCGCTGAAAGTGGCAATCCCCCTTTCCCCACTGCCATGAGTAGAAAGTTTCTTGTCATGCCATTGGGCAAAGTGGCAGCAACAGGGAGTGGAGCTTTGGGTCATATTAGTCCTCCAGGATGGATACAGGCTTTTGTTCAAGGGCATTCTCCAGAATTTTGGTAATCTCAGGCCTTGTTGATAGCAGTGGAAATGGTGATGGATGAAGATGTCATTGGAAATTGTAGACCATTAGCCTCTGGGTTATTCCAGTCATCTTTTCTGTAACACATACAGAAAAGAACTGGAGTGCTCTGTGCACGATGTGTCCCACTCAGTTAAAGGCTATTTTATGATGAGTGGGTTTGTGATACAGGGCTATACTTTATTCAATTTAATAGGTCAGTCGGCTATTTGCCATTTGGTTTGTTCCTGCTTTAAAGGATGTTGGCATACTAAAAATGAGGATTGTAATTTGTATTTTGTTTTATTAGCTGTAATAACCTTTGTAAGGTTGCAAAATTGTGATGCTTTTAGCCTAATATTGCTATCCATGCCTCCTAACCTCTTTCATTGCTTAAATTTTGTTTCCAGGCTTCACTATATTGAAACTTCAGCTGCATCAGGCCAGAATGTTGAAGCTGCTGTTAACTATCTCCTTGATGCAGTTATGAAGAGAATGGAACTGGCAGTAGATTCCAGTCGTCTTCCTGGCCGGAGAGGCAGAGCAAAAACACTAAATCAAGAGGATGATGAAGCCGAGATGGATTCCAGTTGTTCTTGCTAGTGAAAGTCATTTTGGCTTGATCTTAGTTTTTGTCAACTGCCTAGTCATTATTAGTAACTTGAATTTTCAGGTCTTACACAGAACTATCCTTTGTAATTGTATCCAATCTAGTTCATTGAAGTCTCTATTTTTTATTTCAGTAGAATGAATTCTTATGCAGTCTCTTCACATATATACATTGTGATCCATTAATCAGTAAATAAAAGTGTCATATCATTAAGGGAATCTTAATAACTAGTAATGCCTTACCTTATTCTAACCTCTCATTGGTTCCTATAATTTTTTGTTCCTACAGGGTACCAAGTATAATGCCTTTTAAATGGAGATTATCTTTTATGCATGGCTGAATGGTTGAATGCACGTAGTTACAAAGTTAGCTGGATATCACCCTTGGATGAATGTAGCTTTGTGTGCACTCCCATGTTTCTTTGCTAGAGCATCCTTGTGGTCATTTCAAGTCTCCTACAGCTATAGACCCACAAGTTTTGTTCAAATTGTCAGGGTAACATCTTGTGCCCATTCTTTTCCATGTGAAGAATAAGTGGTTTGGGCTGCTTCTCCTTGGGAAAGGTTCACTACAAGGAAAAGGAAGGACAAGAATTGTTTGCCTTCTTTGTTGGGGGGTTTTACTCCACAGTAGTCAGTGGATTCTGTGGAATTTTATTTTGCCATCTTCTATTCTCTTACCACTTCCTGAAGGTGCTTCTTGCTAGCCGGGGGTTAACTCTCCCCGCCAAGAAATTATACCATTCTCTGTATGATAGTTTAGCCTCTTGTGGGGTTGATGTTTGCACTGTGACATCCTCCTCTGATAATGGTGATGAATTATTTGATTACCTTAAGAAGATTTGGCTGAAACTGAATGTCTCGGGTAGCCCATCCTTCTCTGCTCTTCCTTTGTCTCCTAAACTGTGTGAGATTGTAGCTCCGATTGATGGTAACGCTCCGCCATATCCACAGCTTGTCTGATGCCTATAGTTTTTAGACAGCATGAATAACTGCTTAAGTTGTCCCTCCTAATCTTCCTCCCAATGAGCCTACCTCCATAGTGCTTTCCTCCACAAGTACTGACCAAACAAAGGTGGTACCCAGGTGGAAATGAGGGAGAGTGAATGCATATTCTCACACAACCTATGCTACCCATTGTTCATCCAACCTGTATTCAGAATGAAAAACTGAAGGGAACAACCAAAGCAGGATGGACAAGGTGGGTTACCTTTCTGTATGAAAGGCAATGGTATGTACATCTATTAAAATTACAAATTGCTTAAAAATTTCTGGTATATGAGCACTGCACCTTTCACTTATGGAGATTCTACTAGGGAGGCAGGTATTACCCATGGGTAGGGTTAAGCACCTTTGCAAGCGGAATGGAGTGTCACTGTGTATACTAAAGGCACTGGTGCCACTCAACTGGCACCACCCCAGAGGGCAAGACAGTGTTTCCCTCAATCCCTGCTCTGCCTTTTAAGGATCGAATCATGTCAAACTAATGCTGAAGAACTCGGTTCCCCTCCTTAAGGTGGAAAACATTCGGTTGGCAGCCTTTGTTATGGATAATGTAATCAGTGGGTTTGGATGAAAGGCTCTATCTTGATAACCCCACCTCTTGTTGTAGAAAAGGAAATGAGGGATTGCATTTTTAACTAAGAGAACGGAGGCTTGTAGTGTCACTTACCTAACTCATTCAGGTCCAGCTTTTACTACAGCACGAATGTTTGTGGGTATGGGATGTGGGAAAGAGAACAATTTGGTGTACACATCACCTCTTCCCTCTGGAGCCGGACATTTGAGCTAAAGGCTTCTAATGACTCATGGGATACCCTCACGATTCCTGGTAGTGTAACTACCAGGTTGAGCTGGAGAAGGTAGTCTAACGGCACCAAAATGCTACCTTTGTTACCTGCTGGGCTCAGCTCTTCTGGAAGGAAAGAGGGCGTCCAATGCCCCCCCTAATGTCATGAGCTTGGAGTGGTTTAGAGGGTCTTCTGCGCCATCAGAGGCGGCATAGGCTTAGGAGATTACCTCCTGCAGCCAGGAGATGGTGTTTTTGGATATCTCCTTCTTGTGATGTGCCATACTCATGAAAAGGCACTTGTACTCTGGTCTAAGATTCTTTGTCCTTTTCAAGTAACATTTTAGGGCACAAAGCAGGTACAGCAACATCTTGTCTGGCTCTCCACTAATGAAATCTCAAAGGGAGGGAATTGAGAAACTTGAATGTTAGGTCCAGAAATGAAGGATTTTGCATCTTCGTTACGAATTGCGGGGACAAAGGAGAACGAGAAACTTCCACCCTCCCTAGTGCCAGACGAGGTGTGACATTCCATGTAACTCTGCAACTCTTTTTGGCTGAAGACCGTTTTGATTGTAAGATCTTTGTCTGATGACCGTGGCAGGTTCGTACAGTGCTGTCCAGAGACTCCAGAGTGCTAAAGTCAGGATCCACTCAGGGGCCTGACCTCTCGAGGAGGGCATGACTGTTCAAAGCTCTAACAAGCATCGCTGTTTTTGAGGAGGTGGACAGGTCCACACCCTGTAAGCAGAACACTTAAGGAAGTACTGCCTGGTAATCCTTAAAGGCAAGACAGATTGGCCCATATCTTGATTCAGGAAGACCAAGAAGTCTGCAATATGCTGAAGAAAGGTACTGACTTGGGAATAATACTACTATCTAGACATTATTCGTTCCAGTCAAGAGGATAAACAGACTCCCATTCACCCACCTCCACAGATGTGAAGAGGTGATCAAGCTTATCATCGCTTGCTTTTCTAGAGTGTATCTCATGAGAGATACATAATTCCTTCTGTCTTTCATGGTTAAGCACAAAGTATCTCAGGAGGGGAAGTGTATAACAACATTCCAAGATGATACTTGTCATCTAACCGTTAGGCTAAATTTACCCTGTCTCACTTCTCAGAGAGAGGAAGGGAAGGAATGGGGAGATCTTGTCAAAGACCAGAACCCCTTCAACCTGCATGAAGTGAATGAGGGAGAAACTGCCCATGAAGAACCAGCCTCCCCGGTTGCAACAGGTGACCAAGCAGGGCTTGGCTTACAACTGCTGGTCTGGTTGCTCTTGCAGAAACAAGGACAACCTTGCTGCTGTATCTGTTAGCCTTGCAGATACTATTCTTGCTTAGGTGAGAGATCGGACTTCTCTGGAACATGTAACTCTCAGGCTGCGACCAAAACCAAGAAGTCTGTCTGTTCTAGAGACTCTTAAACATCAGGAGGTGTAACCTGAACAAGGGTGCCCTAGTCGAAGCCTAGGTGAAGAGCCAAATGAAAAACTTGGGGAGAGGTCGGAAGCATACAACAGAGTTAGGCATGGAGCCATCCGCTCTGAAGAGGTATGAAGTCTTCGCGGAAATGAAGCAGAGGAACTTGTGGAAGGATTGATGGGTAAGCATTTGGAAATACTCGTCCCATTAACCCAACGTAGGAATTAAGTCTGACTCCTGGATGGTTGTAAGCACGGAGCGAATCATTTCTGTCTTTAATCAAGGCTGATTTCTAAATACCTGTCTCCTTCTCTATGAGAGAGGGACGGTTGTACAAATTGGGAACGGGGTTGTACAATTACCACAACGTATTCATACAGTATAAACTTTAACTTCCCCGCAGAGGAAGAAACTTCAACAAACCAGAATGAACTTGTAGACTGGATGGTTAATGGGGAATGGTAGGAACTCAAAGGGAAGTTGATTTCCTACCAAAGGACATCTACCACCCAGGATCCAGTCACTGTAAAATAATCCTTAAGTCTAACTGCACTCCTCACCAGAGGCTGCATGTGGTGAGGAAAGCAGTCTTAGCATCTTATTCCTTCTTAACCTTACTTCCCTTTCAGGAAAGGGAAGGAGTTGAAAGGGATGCCTATCATGTTTCTGTGATCCAAAGGGACAGAAGAAATTATTGGCAACTCTCGATTCTATTGCAAAACTTGGTTGTACGATGGCCACTGACTAAGACTGATTCCAGAATGTATCATTCTGAGGGAGACTCAAAAAAAGGAGAGGACCGATCGTAGCTCTGACGTTTCTACTTGGCACACTCTTGATTCCGTGTACGCCCATAAATGGATCGGCAGTCACAAGTCTCGAACACTTTATACAAAACTTTGAATGATTCCAGCCAATGATACAGCTGAGTCATAGAGGACAAGGGAACCAGAGAGGGAGGTGTAGAATACATCTGAGCCGATCCGAAGACCGAAGAATCAGTGGTAAATGAAGGACATGGACGATCTGTGGAAAGAGGAGACAACATTGTACAAGTACCAAAGGACGGACATATAATGTGGCCAAGAAAAAAGTTGCTATGAGGGAAGTGGTCCCAGCTGTGTTCATCCCTCATACGTTGGGAGCAGACTCAGTCAGGAAAAGGTGGCCGAAGCTGCCTCTCAGACAATGTTGGGAATGATCTCCATCCGATAAGGTCAGCTGAAGCTGTCCCTCAGACATGACGTCATCTCCCTACCCCAGCCTCTCTTCTTCTTCCTTGTACAATGTGAAGGAAAAAACTAGGTCATGCAACATTGGAAGGCCACAAATTCTTCCTTCCTTGGAGAGAGTATCTTCAGTTTAGACGTCTGGAAACTGGTTTGGCATCCTGAAAACGGCAATCAGGAACTGTTCTCGAAGGAAAATGCAGGGAAGAGAAGTCCTAGAACACTAGGAACTACTCTGGCACTGAAGAAACGCTCATTTGTGTCCCGAAGGACAATGGAAGGAGGGGAAAGATGACGATCTGGGTGGGAGCAGCACTGACGGCAGACACACGATGGGGGAGGTACGTCCGGGAAGAGACAGTTGTGGCCTGCAGCAAAACCAACATCGAAAGCGGGGGGATGAAGTAACTCTTGAAGCTGTGGCACACAGCAATGAAGCGCATGCGTGCACGCGCGCGCACACACACACACACACACGAACCGAAATGACTGGCTGAACTCAGCTCATTGGCTGCAGCTCTGATGGCAAGTCATCTTTCTCCAGTCACAATGTATTCTTCCAGCCAACGTCTCTAGAAGGGTATGAAAGAAGATGGAGAAACTTCAGTACAGTACAGCATACAATGATGAAGAGTGAGGGAGGCAAATGAATTCATCAAGGAAAGCTTCTGTGAACTTCTATCCTTCAAAACAGGAACGAGGAGGGGAGGGAGTGTAGAAATGCCTGACTCCCCCCCAACAAAAGGGAGCAAGAACCATAGACAGAACAGCTACTGGTCTCGGAGACAACTTGTCGAGATCAGAAACTGTCTAAAGATCCTGCAACATCAACCTCCGCTTCTTCCTTATGTAAAGAGAGAGGGGAATCCATGCTGGAAGGCAAGCAGAGGTCTTGTACGACGGTTATGAAACCACCACACTGTAGAAAGAGAACCTCCTCTGTCTCGATGTCTCTCAATCTCTACATTATCTGAAAGACTAAAACATTACAACACTCCAAGTAATTGTGTAGTTGAAAGAAAAACACTGCTTGTTTGGAGAGAAAACACTTCAGAATAAACAGAAATAGATGTAGAATTAGGATGCTCAATACAACAAGGTTGCAAAGATGTCTAAAAATAGAATGGCTGGCAGGCAAGAGACAGGCCTCTTTCCTTGGGTGCATAATAGAAAAAAGATATAACAGAATAAAAGAATAAACATCAAGGCTAAGACCAAGCTGAGTTTGTGTTATATCAAAAAGGCAAAACCAAGTTGTTGAGGGAATTAAGAGAAAGGCTCACAGGCTAAAACGAGTTGAAAACAAGTGTGTAGCATAACTGTGTAAAAAAAACTACACAGCAAGAAAGAGTGAGAATAAAATACAACAGAATAGAATTTTGTCACATTATTTCAAAGTAAGACAAAATACCTCAAAACAAAAATTATCAAGAACAAAAAGAATAATGAATTAAGTCGAACGGCAGGCAGCAGAAGAGACACGTCTGTCTCAGACACAGCCAAAAGGTAAAGTGAATGCCTACCAACTGGATGGAGGGGATTCCTCCCATTCTTTCGGTAGCCAACTACCAATATCCACCTTGTTTTAAGTTAAACGCCGGCTCCAGCTTGGGCTAAAAGCAAATCCCATATGTAAAGACTGAGGGTTTGTATATGTGTAGGAACAATGTAAGAGTAACAACAAAAGATGTTCACTGGCGCCATTAGGGGAATGTACTTAACTGTTGACCGTGCTGCATCCTTCTAGATCTTTCCTTCCACTGGCTTCAATTCCTTTATCACCTCCAAAGTGTGTTTCCTTACCAAGAAAGGATAATGCTCTTGCTACAGAGAGACCTGTTCATGCTGTTTCCTCAGAAGATGAAGTGGCTACCAGGATTAAGTGTTTCTCCAGCAGCTCCTTTGTTTCTGATGGTGATGATGATTACTTGACAAAGATCTGGAACACACAACATAATCAAGGTAGTCTACTGACAATATCTTTCCTGGATGACTTGGCAAAGGAGAAAAAGAATATCACCCAAGCCAGCACCTTAAAGAATGGATGCCATTGATACTGTGTCTTTGGTGCCTGCTGATCCCATATCTTCATCTGCTGTGCAGGATGGGGAACCTTCCATTGCAGTAGACTTTGCAATGGCTATTCCAGCCTTGACCAAGCCTCTGGCATGAAGACAAGGGAGGAGCATGAGAGAGGGAGGGAGGAAATGTGGTCGTCATTTCTTCTCTTCTTCCTTATCATCATCATAGTCCTCTTTCTCCTCCTCCTCCCTGCACTCTTCTCCACTGTGCAGGCAAAGAAAGGAAGGGGGGAGGGGAAGTTTTAAGGACTCACATAAGAGGTCCAAGCGGGTTTCTCAAGCAAGCCTCTCTTTCTTGGCGAGGGGCATTGGTCGTTGTCACACTTCTGGAAGGGGAGACTCTCCTGCAAGTGCCTGCTTAGACAGGGAGAATGCTTCCTTCTCATCCCCCTGTGAGCTCTTGGGCTTGCATCAGGATGAGTATAAATGTTCCACTAGCCCTCTTGCTCTATTTTGGGAGTGAGTAGAGTAGAGCCTATGCCATCTGCTCATTTGGCATGCTAGCATTTTCAGGAATGCAGGAGATCCAGGTGTTCTTATTAAAGGGAGTGATCTATCGCTTCCCCCTCTCATACTTGTGGTTCACCACAAGGACTTGGGGAAGGTGAGAAAGTTAGTAAATATTTAGTAACAAAGTGGCTCAGTGGAATTAACATTTTCTCAATATGTGCAGTCAGCAAAAATTGGTAAACAATTAAAATGCTCTCATCTACTTTTATGACATTCTTCATATGCTAGTCTTTATTGCTTTCAATGAAACATCAATCTATGGGAAAAGAAGGTTGTATGAGAATAATGATAGTGAGTGAGAGAAGTACAGTATTACACTTTTACCTGTACATTCAAAAGTAGACTAACAACATACCAGTTCATAATAAAAAGTAATTAATATCCTTAAGGGGAACTGTAAAGGACAAATTTTAGGATGAAAAACTGATGATGTGCAACATTAAAATTTAGTTATTTGGGCAATATCAAGAGTAAATTCAGTCTCCTAACTTACCACACACCTTGCTTAAGTTACTTATCATCCTCCAGATTATTCTTCCTAAACAGCACTTAGAATCCTTAACACAATTCTGTCTGTGGAAATGATCTAATCAATCTGAATTGCATTATCACATACAATTAATGATATTTCTGAGACTCCCAGCACCTATTCTAAAAACAAGAAAGAAAGCCGTTCTCTGGATAAATCTAGCACTGATAGTCATTTTACAATATTTTTTCTTCTATGAAACAAAAATATATAAAAGAAAATCACTGTATATTACATTTCAAGCTGTCTACCAAACTTATTCATATGGAACAAGCCCACAGGGGCCACTGACTAAAATTAAGCTTCCAAAGAAGCTTGAATGACAGTTATACCTACAACCTGGCTAACTAAAATGCAGTTTTTTCACTCTTGCTGTAAGCTATATATTCATGAACAGTTCTAACAATTTTATGAAATACAGTAGTCAAAATTCTTATTTTAAATATTTACATACTGAGGGAGACGAAGATTGAAAAAATAACTTTGTAAGTTTTCACCTACTAAAAAAAAAAAAAAAAAAAGAGGATAAGTATTACCCTAAATCAAATGAAAATCAGATGTTATAGAACTTTTTTTTTACATCCTGAAATTTACAAATACAGTAGCTGACTAGGTTTTAAAAATACAGTAATATTACTCATAAAAACAATAATTAAATAGTTTCACCTAATAATCATCTATAAATTAAAAGTTTTAGTTAATATAAATTATGAAAAATAAATTTGTAATTCAGTCAACTAAACTATGGCTGAAATACTTAAAATTGCTATTTAGAATTCCACATACAGCTGACCCTCCTTTTACAATAATATTTTTTTTTTAACTAACTCCATCACATATTCTTGGCAGAAATATATATAAAAAATTTCAAAAAATTTAATTTTTTTTCATACACTCTCATTACTTACAAGATGTTAAATTCATGCAAAAACATACCTGACATTTCATTCCTAGTTGAAGAGGAAATATTAGTAAGCCAGAAGCCCTATGCGTGTACAAACATTGGCTTTTTTTTTTTCTGAACAAATAGTTATGCCATATTAGTGGGAAGACATGGGAACTCTTTCTCATGCTTTATCTTGCACAAATCTCCATTAATTTTCACCCTACCTTCTCAGTTCCAATATAAGAAAGTCTGGGTCTGGCCACTCTGATGCTCACAGGATCCCAACTGACGCTATCACATACCGTACTATTCTCCCTTGAGTTGTGCAAAGGGCATGTTCAAGCCATATCCATCTCACTGCCATTATTATATCACTATACTATACTATGCAGTGTAGTACTATATAAATACATATTGGTACATTTAAGCATGTATAGTAAAAAAATTCAAGAATCACAATACTTAATCAAAAACTGAAAGGGAAAATACAAATGCACAAGGTAGGAACAGCGAGATATTTGACAGAGAAAAACAAAGTACTAAAATAATATATATATACTGATGACAAAAATCAAATGAAACTTATCAACAATGAAGCATAGCCAAGCATAAAATTACTAAATTAATCACCATACATTTCCAATGAAACCTAAAGTTGCCAGAAAATTGAGCAGATACCAACTTCTGAGAATGAACCAACTAGCCTACCATTTAAAACCAGTTAAAAAAAAAACACTGAAAACAGAAAACTATTGTTGGCAGAACTAAAACAGTATTATCCTCTAATGAACTAAAAAAATTACTTGACATTGATCTTCCACTGTCAAATACTATCTACAATAATGGGAAAACCACCTTGCTGGCATAGATGATGTTGTACCTGGGAAACTAGAAGTTTTATTGAAACTTTACTGCATAAGGGGGAAAAAGGAATCAGGGCAATGAATGAAATAAAGAAAATGAATTATTTAAATTACTGATTTATAAATTTGGAAATAAAGGAGATCAATCAGGAAACTTTCCTGGAGATTTCATTGATGTGCACAAAGTGTGACTGATACATGAACAATGTGGCAGTTAGGTGTTGGAAAACAGGGGATCCACTGGCACATACCCGTAGATACTGGCTACAGTTTCACCTCAATTAGGACTGTGTCACGAATTTTGTCGACTGTGAAAATAGTCTATTGTAAAGGGTTTACATGAAAAAGTTAAATCACTAAGGATATTTCTGAACCACATTCATGAGGATAATCAAATGCCCTTAAAACACAGAATAATGTGGTATGCAGTAAAATGTACTGTAAATTATATATAAATATAAAAAATGAGGAAAAATTGATAAAAATAAAAGAAATAATAATGTGATTACTCTAGTGGCAGAATATGTGACTTTCCATATTTTCTTTTCAGAGTTCCAGCAGATTTTTCATAAGTGACTTTCTTATAATAAACAAATTTCTCATATTTACAATATAAAATAAAATATGGCACACACAGTACTTTGATAGAAAAAATAACTTATGAGGAAAAAACTCAATATGAAATAGTTTAGTTGCAAAGTATGAGGTGTTTGAGTACCACAAACATAATTTAATCTGTCAATAATGCTACTAACTGTTACATTTTTAAAATGATAAACTTGAAATTGTTGCTGAATGTTTTCTAAACTTGAAAATGTTGCTGACTGTTTTCTAAACTTTTGGTTACAGAATTGCATGAAACATTTCCATAATTTTTAAGTGTCAATCCCCCAATCTTAAGAATACATCCTGTTCTTTCGTGCTAGTGTTAGCTATTGATCTTGATTTTCTCTCTCTAAAGTTTTGAATATGCATCATGATTTTGCAGTTATACACTCAATATTCTTTTAACTATTATTTTATGTTTTATATGTATGTAGTAGTATAACTATTATAATGTTTTATATGTAGTGAAATCTTTTTTGTGTGTGTTTTTTTTTTTTTATCGTAGGTTTACCACTTCTGTATTATACACATGATGGGGAAAGGAAGTGAGCAATGTGTTATGTAGGATTTCTGGTCTAGACAGGTAACTTTCTTTGCACTTTCATTTTGGTTTTCATTGCAAAACTCTTTCATAATTTCAAGAAAGTTAATGGGTACTTCATGACCAGTAAAGACATACACTGCACTTACAGGTTGGCCAATGGTAACCAACAAATCAGCAGCACACAATTATAAAAATTATTTGAAAACTATTGTATGATCACCTTCTTTAAACCACCATAGTGAGGTATGACTGATAAAAAGTTTAACCTTTAAATGTCACTGGTCACTATACCCATAGTTAAAAATACCATTGCTCAAATTTTACAGACCAAATAGTTTTGAAATATATGCACAAGAGCTCTACATATATTAATTCACCTTAGTTTTGATGAAGGTGAGAATGATGATGATAATTACCTACATCATGCCAGCTAATATAAATAGTACTTGTGCCATAAAGAATCTAATAAAACAAGATGAACAAAACACTCAAGTATTAGTTATACCAGACGTAGTACACCATCTTACCTAAGTGTAATATAATTATATTACGTAACAAGGAAGAGAAGAAAAATTTAAGTATTAGGCTATGTATTATAGCTTGCTCATTCTGATCAGCAAAGAGCTCATCCTCTATATGAGAAGAATGTTAGTTATCACAAAACTGCTAAGCATGTACTGTAAGAATGACTTTCACTGTTTCTTATCAGTATTTTCCTTTACACAAACTGGTGCCTTAAAGAACACTCAAGTGCCTTTCATTATCTTGAGAGTAGTAGTTCCGTAGTATCTAGTAAATATGCAGTTTTCTTAATTATGAGAAATAGTGGCATGTTAATTCCTCTGACAACAGCTGTCATCTAAGGATTGTATGAAGACTACCTTGAAATACGCACAAGAGTTATAACTGAAATCTAACAAAAACAAAAAACTAAGTAGTAAAGTTTCATTTTAAGCAATTACAAAATAGGCAGTGGTAGGAGCACCCTTTTGAGAATCTGCCTCAATTATTTTCCAATTATTAATTATAACACATACAATAGCATGAAAGTTAACAGCATATCACACATTTCTTTTAAATACAGTACAGTGCTTACGATTCATTATAGTCTCCACATTTTTTGCTAGAAGTCCAGTTCAACAATCAAATGTCATTCATTTCAGAGATCCTTACATATATTTTCTTACTTAAAAATCCTTTCCTTGATTTTTAATCTTATTCACTAAGTCTGTACGTGGTATTTGGCTGCATATCCAGCTGGCCTTAATAAAAATACTTTTCCAAGCTTCAATGTCTCATACTGACATTGACAAAATTTTCAATTCAGTGCAAATCTAGCATATTTTAAGAGTAATCGTGGGAAACTATGGCATGTTTTAAGAGCAACCCTAGGAGAGTCAGGCATAAAACTTTGTATAATTCCAATATTTTACCAGCCTGATATACTGTACATGAAAACTGGTTTAGGGATATACTGCATGATAGGTTAAGCTGCACCATCTACTAAAATTCATTATTCATGTACCCTTGTAGTTGTAAATCGAGATATAAAAATGTGTAAAACTAACTCATGTTTAAGTACCCATGTAAAGGCCCTCAGGACCTAATGGTATGGAAAAATGACTTCTGTAAAATGATCTTACAGTTATTTAGTACCTACACAACACTAAGTTATCTAAAAGTGATCTCACTGAAGATGACTAGCTGGTACATGAATCAATATCTCCTACAAGGGTAGACTGAAAATGAGCATGATGGAAGAGGTTATTGTACTGAAAACTGATGGGCAAAATGAACAAGAATAAAAAGGAAACAACAGGGGTGAAGGAAAACCTGTTTGTAATAAGGAAACTTTAGGTTTAATGTTCTGATAGAGAATCTCACCTACTCCATAATCCCCCTCCCTCCAAACATCATGCCTGCAGATATACACATACAGTACTCAATATCCCTAACTTATTTTCATTTACTAAAGGAATACATGAAATCATGAATACTTGTATTTAAATAAAATATACCTGATCACAGTCAACACAAACGGCTCATAATTTCTTACAAAACTATGCAAAACTGTCGCCTTTAATAAATTACAATGGCCGGTAATCAACTGCAAACATTACCTTTACACTACATCAGTTCCTAAATATTACATAAATTTTCATCTGGAAGACACATATAGTATAGCAAAATAAGTTATAATTTTACAACTATGTTAAAAGTAGGACTGACCTATTTGGCCAAGTGTTTCATTTATCATTTGAGAGGAAGTTACCTTTTTGGAAAAAATTCAATTACTTGGTAATTTTCAATGCTGACCAGTATCTAAGAATTATATTCAAGACAATGTGAAAATTTGTATCTATTGCCAACTGTTTCATAGTTTATGCATTTAATGAAACTGAGTAACTTCATAAACCACTAGTATTACAGTTAAAACAGTTGTGGAGGGTACAATATCGCACAGATTAAACACTATAGCAAATATTTTGCTACTAAAGAGTATATCATGGTTGTACCACAAATGAATATCCAAAGCCAAAAGATAAAATGCAGAAATGTAGTTTTTTTGAAGGGGTTGCTGCAGTTTAATAAAAGGGTATTTCTAAATACACTTATATAATATTATATGGATGACTTTTAAGCTATATGAATACCCAAAAGCTAAAGTAATTTTAATTACATATAAAATTGTTTATGTATCAAATAATCAGACATTTGCACTACTGTGATTATTCTTTCACACTTTCACACATAAAATTGGCAATACCATTATTATTTTGGCATTTAAATTTACAAAATGTGAAGCAATGAATAAACTAATGTATTAAGCTGAAAAACACTTATTCTCTGCTGTAAAAGACACAAAATTCTTACTCTGCTACTTTTTCATAAAGGATCATATATGCATTTGCTTTCCTTACTTCCTCCAGGTTGGATTCCCTCACAGTCAGGTCTGATGTGTAGAACCACCTGAAAAAGAAAAAGTGAATAAACATTCTGTAAAAGCACAAAATACTGCTCTGCGCGCATGCTTGTTCAGTGTCTGACTGTAAAGTAGTCAATTGCATGAAATTTCAAAATTTAATTTTAATTCTATGCATCTAGAATACTGGACTCTCAAAGGGCCCCACTTATGACATCTTTTCATTAAGTTATGCATAGACAAGAAATCCTAATTTCTTGCATGTGACCTTGCACTTAACTAATGACTTCAGGTCAAGATCAAAATGATTCTGGCTTATAACTGAAATACTGTAACATACCATACCATATTGCAATGCTAGTCCCCAGGTATTGTACTACACACAAATTTGCAGCACCAATAAAGTCCAGCAATTTTTTCTTCTCCGATTACAATTTAAAGTAAAATCCCATATCAAAAAAACCTGAAACAGTGGCACTCCCAAATCAACAACACTTTCTGGCCATGCTTGATACAAATATTAAATAGGCAAAAAGTCAGCATCTCCAAACTAATACGTGGTCACTGTAGTGGCTCTACTAACAGTCTACAGTAAAGGAAAAGAACTTGATTTTCTAGGCACCACCATTAGGATACAATTCACAAATAAAATAGTTGCTAGTACAAGTTTGCAATATATCACAAAATAAGACCATGAGCTACAAAACATAAACAGTACAATATGTGTTTTTGAAAATCAATCACGAAAAAAGAAATAAAGTCTGCAATGAACAATAAACCCAGAAACATGAATTCTATTAACCCTCTAACGCCGAGCCTCTATTTACAAAAACGTCTCCTGTATGTCTGCGGCGTTCGGGAGTTAGCGCCGAAGCGGAAAAAAAGTTTTTTTCAAAAAATCACAGCACGCTTAGTTTTTAAGATTAAGAGTTCATTTTTGTCTCCTATTCTTTGTCACTGCCTGAAGTTTAGTATGCAACCATCAGAAATGAAAAAAAAATATCATTATCATATATAAATATTGAAATATATGACAGCGCAAAAACATATTTTCATATATAATTTTATACAAATCGCGCTGTGAGCAAAATGGTTAAAGCTAATGGGTTATTTTTTTTTTCTTTGTATTGTACACTAAATTGCAATGATTTTGGTATATAACAAATTGTAAAACGATCAAAGCAACACAGAGAAAATATTATCACAAAATGATGCACGAATTTGTAACGCGCGGACGTAAAAAAATGTTTTTTTTTTTAAATTCACCATAAATCGAAATATTGTGCTAGAGACTTCCCGTTTGTTGAAAAATGAAGCTAATTGATTGAATATTACTAGACTGTAAGTGTTTTAGCTTACAATTGCAGTTTTCGACCATTTCGGTCGAGTTAAAGTTGACCGAAGGTCAAATTTTTTCTATTTATTGTGATTTATATGAAAATATTTCAAAACTGATATAAGCTACAACCATGAGTTATTTTCTGTTGTATTCTACATGAAATTGCGCACATTTTCATATATAAAAGTTTATGTAACAACTAATATAAAATGGTGCAAACATTACGACAACGTGACGAAAGAATTTCTGAGATGTTCGGCCGAGTTACCGCGCAGACGTAAAGAAAATGTTTTTTTAAAAAATTCACCATAAATCGAAATATTGTGCTAGAGACTTCCAATTTATTGCAAAATTAAGGTAAATGATTGAATATTACTAGAATGTAAGTGTTTTAGCTTACAATTGCGTTTTTCGACCATTTCGGTCGAGCTAAAGTTGACCGAAGGTTGAAATTTTGGCAGTTGTCGTGATTTGTGAAAATATTTCAAAACTGATAAAAGCTACAACAATGAGTTATTTTCTGTTGTATTCTACATGAAATTGCACACATTTTCATATATAAAAGTTTATGTAACGACTAATGTAAAACGATGCAAACATTACGACAAGCGTGACAAAAGAATTTCTGAGATGTCGCGAGTTACCACGCATGAGCGTAAGGAAAAAGTTTATTTTTTTCAGAAATTCACCATAAATCGAAATATTGTGCTAGAGACTTCCAGTTTGTTGAAAAATGAAGGTACATGATTGAATATTACTAGAATGTAAGAGTTTTAGCTTATTATTGCGTTTTTTTACCATTTCGGTCGAGTTAAAGTTGACCGAAGGTTGAAATTTTGGCAGTTATCGTGATTTATAAGAAAATATTTCAAAACTGATAAAAGCTACAACCATGAGTTATTTTCTGTTGTATTCTACATGAAATTGCGCACATTTCCATATATAAAACTTTATGTAACGACTAATATAAAACGGTGCAAACATTATGACAACGTGAAGAAAGAATTTCTGGCGCAGACGTAAGGAAAAAGTTTTTTTCAAAAATTCGCCATAAATCGAAATATTGTGCTAGAGACTTCCAATTTGTTGCAAAATGAAGGTAAATGATTGAATATTACTAGAATGTAAGAGTTTTAGTTTACAATTGCGTTTTTTGACCATTTCGGTCGAGTCAAAGTTGACCGAAGGTTGAAATTTTGGCAGTTATCGTGATTTATATGAAAATATTTCCAAACTGATAAAAGCTACAACCATGGGTTGTATTTTGTTGTATTTTACATGAAATTGCGCACATTTTCATACATAAAACTTTATGTAACGGCTAAAACAGTGCAAAAACTACGACAAAATGACGAAAGAATTTCTGAAATTTTCGGCAGAGTTACCGCGCGGACGCAAGGAAAAAGTTTTTTTCAAAAATTCACCATAAATCAAAATATTGTGCTAGAGACTTCCAATTTGTTGCAAAATGAAGGTAAATGATTGAATATTACTAGAATGTAAGAGTTTTAGCTTACAATTGCGTTTTTCGACCATTTCGGTCGAGTCAAAGTTGACCGAAGGTTGAAATTTTTTGTCGTCGACGTACGGTACGTCCACTCGGCACCCAAAAGACAATTTTAGTCAACGTATGATACATCCAGTTGGCGTTTAAGGGTTAACATATGAACAATATAAAAACATTCGGTTACGATTCACACACACTTATCCCATTAATAGACTTAACAGTTAATATAAGTTTTCAAAACATAAAACACTGTGAAAGGGCACAACATACATGCCGCCGGAAATAAAAAGTATTATAACAATGAGCAATAATCATCAAAGAAATATGCATTTTATTACCAACACATGAATACCATGAAAACATCAGGCATTCTTATAAAGCTTTTAACATATAAAACTACAATGGATGGATGAATGGGAGCCTTTGAAGTGGAAAAAAGACCTATTTTAGTGGCTGCATGACCACAAACTCGCCTAACCTAGTCCCCTCCAACTCCCTTCTCTAGATCTATTGTTGGTACCTCTCTGAGAGGCAGGTAGGGTGCCAAAATGCTCCTGAACAGTAAGTACACAGAGCCTCTATCCACCATCTTAAACTCCAGGCACTCCTTTTGGACCTCACAATTTTTCTAGTCATATCAAGGATTAAGTGGTGGACATCATAAAGAACAACATGACAGTTGTAGTCTGTCTAATAATTTTGCTGCAGCTCTTGTAAAAAAAAAAAAAAAAAAAAACTGCTTTAAGTCTCAAGAACCCCTTAACTATGGCAGGATGAAAGATTGCTCACAGGGAAATGCAATTAATGGTCTAGCAATATAAAATAGTGTCAGCTGGTACCAAGAGAGAATAAGCGTTACAAAGACAAAATAGAAAGTAAAGAAACAAAACCTGAGATCTACGTAAATCATGGTCATCTTAAAAAACTGGAGAGCATTTACCAAAACTTTATAATATTTGTTGCATATGGGGTATAAAAAAATCAAGAGAGTAACAGTTTTCAGAACACATTAAAAATAACCAAGAAAACATTCTGTGAAGTGGAAATGTGAAAAGAAATACCTGTTTCTACTGCGGGTGCCTAATGGCCCACGGCGGTAAGTTACAAAATGACCACAAAATACATCCCCAACATGGACAATAACTGCTTTGAGTCGGTATAACTGCTCACATCGAACACTTGTGACTCGAAAGAATGGACTGGAAAGACAAGGACATGATTTAGTAAAAAAAAATAGGTTCATAAAGATATTAAAATAGTAAATGAAATTTCATACCTAACAAGCATCAACATCATTCAGCTACATAAACAAACAAACTAAATATAATTCTGTTTTGATATAGAGTACATTACTGTATTTGTATTAAATCTGACAACAGGTGGCCTTTCAACACATTAAAAAACCTGAAAGGATAAAACAATAACTCTGAACAGGAGGAAAACTTAGTACTGTGAATCAAAAAATAAAATAAATTTTCTTAGCAAAATTTAATTCATCATATAAAACCTTCACTCATACCACCCCCTTCCTTGGTCTTTGGATTGTCCATGACACCACAGTCTTTAGTTTAACAGACAAATATACACCAGTAATGCCATACATGCAACCCACTGGTTCACAGATTCATCACAGGCATTTACCTCAATTTATGTGTACAGCAGTCTGAACAGTTAGCTGTGAGGTCAACTGAGCTGGGAGATGTGCACTTGTTGCAAGAGTGACAGTCACATAAAAAAAATATTTTGATTAGTACATTTGTTTCACCAGAAAAACCATCACTCATATTTGCCCAAGACCACAATTTTGGTGAGATGGTTCCAGCTCCTGAGTGCCCCATAGCTAGCTAATGTGACCTATAGGATCCATTAAGAGCTCCTGAAAATGAAGACAGCAATGAACACTAGACTGAGAGGGACAGGCATTTGTGCAAATGTGCCAATTTCCTTTAAGAAGTAAAATGAACTTTCCATTTATGTGAGATGTAGCAATGAGTAACCAAGAAAGTCTACATCCCAAGGGATGTCATAAATAAGAAATCCAAGATGAGAATTAGGATGAACAGTACTCAAGTTCCTGACTGAATTAGGTATTTCCTGGCCTGCTGTTACTACTAACAACGCTTATGAGTAAGTATCAACAATTTATGGGTTACAGCCCTAAGTTTTAAATGGAAAACTTGGGTACTTTCTATTATGTTGGCATCAATGTTACGTTGAAAGCCTGAAGATATGGTGGGAATTGTCACTTCATGAACAAGAGCTTGATTCTGTACAACGTTGCTATTAGATTCACTGCTACTGTATATAACTCAACAAAAACTTGTCTCACCCAGTATTTGTCTGTCTAAAAATTTGCTTTCCAGAATGGCCTGTAGGGAGAAACAAATCTAGATGAATCTTCCTTGGACTCACTGGTTCTCAGAAGGTAAAGGCATATGACTCTACATGGAAAAAAAAAAAAAAAAAAAAAAAAAAAAAAAAAAAGAGATCCTTTTTGTCTTTGTGTAGAAGGCAAGATTTATGAACACATCTGACTACCTGAAGTCTGTCTTTGCTACAAAGTCAACTGCAAAAGACAATCCTATCAGGTTCCAGCCTTCAGTATGGTGATCTTACCAAAATGAGCATGAAAATTGTTGACCCTTCTTGAAAACACAAAGTCTGAAGAAAGAGTACATGCAATGTGACATCCAGCAGGGAAACCTCATGCAATGGCTCATAAGGTGGTTTGAAAAAAAAAAGAGAGAGATATCCCACTTGGGAGGCTTGGATGGCTTCTGAGATACCTCCTTCCCAGTTTGCTATGAGGCCCTTGTCTAATGCACAAAGATCAAAAACATGAGAGAAAGAAGACCTGATGTCCCTGCTGGTGGACACCAGCAGCTTCTGATGCTACAGAACAAGGAGGATATCTGCCATCCAAGGAAGAGAGGCACTAAATGGATTAGTACCTCTTTTATCATACCTATTAATATACAGCTCATATTATTCTGCTCGGTAGGGGCTGGGGGTGAAGCAGAGTCTAGCAATAGATTCAGGTGACTTCTGAAAATCCTCTATCTTTGAGGCTTTGCTGGATAAACTTCATGAATGAAGCTGTGAAACCTCTAAATCCCAAGAATTCATCAGCATTGAGGCTGGCAAAACATTGGTAAATACCATTCCAAGAAAACTAGCATTTGTAATTTACAGACTTCTTTGTTCATGCACTTATAAACCTTATGAACCCCTACTGTTTTAGTTTAATCTATGTTAAGTGTTGCTTTGCTGCTACCATCTGTTACAGCAGCAAATGATAAGAGGATTTACTTTCTTTTCAACTTTTCAAGGACACCAAGCAGCAAGCCTGCTTTTGGTGTGGAGCCTAGCAAAGAGGTGCATGCTACTTCTGCAACAAACTTATGAATGTATAAGCACTTCTGTGCCACATTACCCAGAAGTGATTTGCCTTTTCTACCAGCACTAGATGAGAAGTATAAACACTTTCCACACTGCCTACTCACTGCCTAGCCATGACCAGACTATTACTCCTGTGCCTTATGCACCAGAAACTGAGCACACTTCTCATGAGTACTGTTCACTCAGCGTAAGTCACTCACAGATCAAGCCCCAATACATAGGGACTAAAAGGTTCATGAAAAAGCTAACTCCTCTTCAAATAATCAAACAGTAACACTCTCACAGGCTACCACAAAGATAGTTATCCCTTAACTAGTAGGCAAACATCTGTTAGGGGAAAAAATGCACAAGAGCCCTAGAGTGCCACATCACATTTTGGACTGGGAAAACATTGTTCCTTCACCAACTCCTATGAATCTAGATCTGCTGTTGCTTCTGATACTAAGACAACTGAAGATCTTGGACTCAACCTCTGCATCTAAAAACACAAACTTCAACTATGCCCTGGTAGATATGAAGGTTTTGGCCAATAAAGACAATAACTATCCTATACTCAAAATGACGAAGCATTTTCTAATGAAGCATTATTGTGGATTTCTGAATCAATAGGGTTAACAAGACGACCTGAACCAAGATCTAGACATAACGACAAGGCTGTGCACCAGGTAATGAACAAAGTCCAGGGCAGTTCTAGCCTAACCAACCTTAGATAGTACCAGATCCACACCATAGTCAGAAACTGTTTTAAGTTGCACTAGCTGTGACCAAATTTAAGATAGGACCAGACCCATGCCATGCAAAGGGCAAAGTTTAAAGCGATGCTAGCCAACACCAAACCCAGTAAAGACCGAGTTCATGTTGTGTCAAGAAGTACAATTTGCTTCACAGCTATATAACCCCAGATCCAAGCCCAGCTAGCACCAAAACTGCCAAGTACCAGTAACCAAAACATCCCCATGAGAATGGAGAGGGAGTGACCACAAATTGAGTCAAGATATTACGTGTGTACCTTTGTAGAGCTAAAACTCCTGGGAAATTACATCTAGATTATTCATGTCCATCAGATGCACCAGAAAGCAGGTGACTACGAACATAATTTTGCACTGGCATAAGAAGGTTTATGTAATTTCAGGGGCATGCAATCCAGTGACAGTTGGTAAAGCTATTCAAGTCAGGGTGACTGCTCTCGAGATAAGATACCTAATCTAGATCCTTAATGCAATTTAATGGCTACTTAAGAAATGTCAGATGACTTTTGAAAATACTCCTTATGACCTATGGTAGTTGTGGAATAAGTTGTTCATGTTTATAAGGAAGGTTCTAAGTACTCAAACCTACCATGCTCATCCTCACATTCAGTAACTATGGCATTTTAATTGGTACATACTCATGGGGTTCATCTACATATTTGCCAAACAGAATAAGTAGGATCTGCTTTTTTTATACAGATATCTGTAATGGTAATGTTTAGTTTGATGATATTCTTCTTCCATTGTGACCACACTGAGAAAGGGGAACTTCAGTTCCAGTCTGTACAGTGTGCACACCTCGTTAGGGAACAGCATTACAGCCAAAGCCCCCTGACACTGGAATAAGTTTTTTCATATTACAAGCATATCCTATTCCTCTCATTTAGTAGTCTGGAGCTTTGGCAACTTAATTCTTCCTAACCCAAATCAAGATTCAGACACTAGAATTTTCCCTAATCTGTATCACTGAACTTCAGTTCATACATCAATAAGTAAAATCAGTCAAAACTGAAATCGAGGCTGAAACCAGCAATAAATCCTGAAAAATAAATTTACAGTAATTAAATCATCACTAAGCTCATAAGCCATAAGCCAAAACTGAATGTGGTTCATCAACGATGAGTTTAAGAACCCTTTTCTCTCCTACAGAAATTTAAAAGGTTTAAGAGACAGACAGACTCAGATGAGGAAAAAATCCAAATTTTAAATGAATAGCAATTCAGTTGAAATTTGGTACTGTAATTTCAGTTAGCATTTTAAGTATTAATGCCAACATATAATAAATATATGACAATAAAAAGTCATGTATTTATAGTAAAATATCAGTGTCTGTTCAAAGAAAATGTGACTTGGAAGTTCAGCATCCTAGAGGAAATGAGTCCCTTGCGAGCTTCCAACATCTCTTATAAAATCAATGTTCTAATTACTTTTGAATAGAAATCTATTTTATCATTTTCACATTCTTTTATTATGAGTAATACCCTGTGTAGTACTAGGAGTAACTCTGACTTCCAGTAATCCTCCTCAAAGTAAGGGGATTGTCTAATAGGTCCTGCCCACACTTCTGGGGTGGCCAAGTAACTATTACCCACTAATAGAAATAATTACGGTACCTATTCCTGCTAGAGTAAATCTTGCCATGGGTCTTCTCACTTGTATACAAAGTGGCAAGCCGTAACACAAATGCAGTCTTGCAACTACAGGGACAATTCCATATCCTGCTGGTCATTATCGAATTTGTGGAAGACTAGACTGTGTAAGTGTTAGTGACTTACTGCCTACCTGGTGGATGGGTGGAACCTCATGACATCATATTATGTTTACATCACGAATGGTTTTAGGATCCTTGTCTGTGATTTTCTCTGTTCCGGCATCAGCGACTTCATTTTACTCTATAAGTATCAAAACTATCGAACTTAGCTATTAAATAATACTTGCAAAAATTAGGTAGGGTTATAAAATCTACACTTGCCAACTTTCACTTTTATCCAATGCTTTGAGAAAAAGGTGTTGCCGAAAAACCGCGTTTCATCGGCTCTGAATCCTTTCGTAGTATTAGCTTATCCACTAAACCTCATACCTAATTTTCCATATTCTGTACTATACTCAGAATATTTCAATCCCATACCACAGCTATTTAATTTATATGGCGAAGTTCTCAAGTGAAAATTAAATATTACTGTACAACAAAATCAATTATATTTGACTATGCTATAGATCATTACAAAAATTATATAATGAAAACTAACCTGGCCTCAACTTCAGTAGAGGTAGCATTATGACTAATAACAGAGGATGGTTGAGGTGCGTTCCCCGTAGAGTCTAGAGAATTCTTGAGAATTACATTGGCCTCTCTACCTCCTAACAGAACACTGCGAAGTCCCTAAAAAGGAAATACATACATAAAATGTTTAATTAAAATAGTTTATTAATATTTTTCATACAAACCCATTATTAATGTCTAGGTAACATTCATGGTCTTCGATGTCCATGATGGGAATCTTCAGTCTTACAATAAGAAGAGGGGAAGTTGTAACACCACTCGTATTGCTTAGGTTAACAGCCCAAAATAGTGGTTAACTCACTTTTCTTATACTGTAGGTTGCGCTGTTAGCTACAAGGTCAACGAGGCTGGAAAGTGGGAATTTTTTACGTAAGTGATGGATTTGTATGAAATATACTTTAAAGTTGGATTTATTTCATCGTAAACCTATCATTTACATATAACTTGACTCATACTGAAAGTGGAACAATTCAAGCCACTGAATTTTCTAGGGTTGGCTCATACGACTTGTACCATCTATGATGAGCTTCTGAGGATGACAGTAATAAGTAATTTATGTGAGATGTGTGATAATTAACTTAGGAAGGCTCTCCAATTCATGCCATTTTGACAAATGAGGAGAAAACACAAAGAACATAGGCACAAAGCGTATCCTATCACACAGCACAATCCCAATCGGGATTGCAGCCGGGAACACGATGGACAACAGAGGTCAGGGCGGAGGGGCCCTAGGCCTACCAAACAGTTTTGTTTTTTAGCCATTACACAGCTGAAGTGGGCAATGTACTGAATATTTCATTTATGAAAGTAAAGGTTTGTGTCCTCTAGGAACAATGTCTTTTTGTAAAGATGGTAGTATTGTAAGCATCAGTATCTGTAACGCTGTTTGTGGTATATAGTTTATGTACATGAACACTGCAACTGTATCAAGTGTGTTTTATTTGTAAATAAAAAGTTAAAGTGTAAAGTGTGTTTATCCCTTCTTGCCTGAAAGTGCCCTAGGAATAGCATGCTAAATGCACCACAATGGCTTGGACAAAATGGGAACATACCACGAGTTTGCCCAATTACTTACATGTGGCTTGTCACGATACTGTGAACCCTCTGCAGTATCACATGATTTCAAGATTGTGTATGTATTCACTGGGAGTTCTCAACAAACCAGGCATCACCCAATAGTTCTTGCAGAGAATGTCCCATCATCCAGTTCAAACCTACTCACACACCAAGCGAAAGGGTAGCAATGACTCTAGCATGCTATTATGGAAGAAAAACAGGCCTAGAACATACACTCATGGAATCATAGCACAAAGATCAGTACCACCGGTACCTGTTGAATATGCTAAGCCGTGAATAATCTGTGCATGGACGGGAGTTCCACGCTGTGGTCATCCACCTCAAGGAGCTTCCTATGTTTGGTGAAAACCAATTAGTACGGGTCATGGAAGAGCAGGCAGGGGTCTATTGTGTGAATGCAACTCTTCTGTAATCGACAACTAAAAGACTGGGGTGTGACACAAGCACATGCAAGCAGAGCTTCCCAGCACCTATGAGCATCATACAGTGGAGGCCCATTGCATGTGAACGCTGTCTGTACAAACACAGTCTGGGGACTGTACACACAACATATGAGAAGGTAGCAATGACTCTTACTATGTGGTAAAAGGCCACTTCACTCACCACACACTGGGTGAGTTGGATGAGCATTCCTTCTGTTGGAGAAGATGCTGAAAGGCTTGGGGCTCTTATGCACAGTACAGGGACACTCCATGCACTGGGTTCACAGGTTATCATGCACACACTGCTCATTCATAGTCTATGGACCTCACTTACACCAAATGCAGGAGTAACATAGGCTCTACCCCCAAATTCTGGCAAAACAGGTGGAGAGCATTCTCATGTCTATGGAAAGTGGGTTGATCTGGGTACCAAGTTCACTAGTAATACCTGTGTCAGCCCTACCTACATCAAATGTAAGACATGGAGGCTAATGAACACCTTTGTCTCTGAGCCAGAGATAGGCACTCACTTGAAATCTTACAAGAATTCCTGTGACAGCCCTTCTAGGACTCCTACTGCTTTCTTCTTCCTAAGAAACGAAGCTGAAGGAGCAGATGGGGGGTGGGGGGACAAGGAAGAGCTTAAAAAAGAAGAGAAGGGGGGAAATTATATGTACTCCTCCTCCTCTTTGC
The DNA here is from genome assembly GCF_040412425.1 of Macrobrachium rosenbergii. NCBI lineage: Eukaryota > Metazoa > Arthropoda > Malacostraca > Decapoda > Palaemonidae > Macrobrachium > Macrobrachium rosenbergii. Next base: position 21,158,866 of record NC_089751.1, on the reverse strand, counting down.
CCCATATTTGTGTCTTACTCCTCTCCAAGGTAGCAGTAGCTGTGGTTGATGCCAGGCATAGCAACAACAAATGGTATTGGTGAAGAGGTCAGATTAATAATTCAAGAAATTTAACCTGGCAAACTTAGCACTGGGGCACTTTTGTCCATTCAATGCTTAAGACAGTAAAAAAGGGGAGCTGGAGTGGTTGGACAGCTACAAAAAGAGATCCAGAAAATAAAGGAAATGAAATGGAATACCAGGAGGATCTAAAGTTGGAACTGGGAGAAAACACCACAGCTGTGCTTTGAAGTAACAGTTAAGAGGTGTTGGACAGCAAGACTGAAGAAAAGAAGTGAGACTGAAGATACAATAAAATACTAAAATATAGCTATCAGTTGAGAGGATGCTGCAAACATCCTCAAGAGCACCATGTGAGGTACACTGACAGTGCTACTCCCTGAGTGACCAGAGAAGAGGTGTGAGTAGGATGAAATGGTTTAATTCATTTATTTTTCTAAGCAAATCAGTTGTAAAAACTAAGTCTTAGGAATTGTGCTGAATTGCTGACAGCTTAGCAGTTACCTGCTATGGACCTATAGACCCAGGTAGTGCATGCTAGGTACCACTACTACTGATCTGCTGTCTCTTAAACAAAAGACTGCAGTGTCTGGGAAATCTGAAAACCATGAATGTGGGCAATGAATGAGTGGTGGAGTTGTGGTGGAACAAATTAAACTAAGCATCTTACCTGACTGCTTACAGATGTAACATATGTGTAAGGATCCATAGTCAGAAATTCTGGAAAGATAACATGATCTTGCCTCTTCACAGCTGATCCATTCTCCATCCAGACAGTTCTCTTGATGTGGAAGCATAAACAACTGGGAAGCTGAAACAAAATTTTGTCTTTCATATTAAGTGAATCATTATAACCTTACCGTACAAAATTCTATTCACCAGGCAGTCCCTGGTTATCGGCAGGTTCGGTTATCAGCGATCCGGTTTTACAGGGCTTGTCCAGCGATGAAAATCGGCACATTTTCAGCGCTGAAAATCGCCGATTTCCGCTTACTGGTGCCGATAAATGGGTATTGGCACCATTACATACCTAACAGAGGTGCTGATATCCAGTTATCGGCGCCGATAAGCACAGAAAATCATTGATTTTTGGTTATTGGCGATTTTTGCTTATCATCACGCCGTCAGAACAGAACTCCCGCCGATAACCAGGGACTGCCTGTACTGTACAAGACTGTCAATCCAATATAACAATCACATGGATACAAATATCAAATTCCTACAAAATGACATTTTTATAATAAAATAAAGTTTTCTATATACTTACCAAGCAATTACATAGCCAATAGCTTCCTATCACGGCAGACCAAAAATTCAAATTTCATGGTGGCATTTCCATCGCTAGTGTAGGTGACAGGGTTCCGCCCACTATTGGGACTGACAGGTACAACTCATTGGGAAACATCAAATCGTTTGAGCCAAAATATGTCCATCTGTGGGGAAGGAGGGAGGGCTCCGATTATGTAATTGCTTGGTAAGTATATATAAACTTTATTTTATTATAAAAATGTCATTTTTATATAAGTGACTCACCAAGCAATTACATAGCTGACTCCATACTGAGAGGAGGCGGGTTAGATGGACATGAAACTAATCCAATACATTAAGAGATAATGACTTTGAACTAGAAGTTTGCTAGCATTGAGATAATGCTAGTTGTACCTTACCTGGTAAGAGAGCTGCTACAGGTAAAAACTGCCTCTGGTTGGCACTCATCTTAACCTGTAAAGGGCATGGAGTATTGGCCAGAGTTGCCCCTACTTTAGTGGTTACTTTGCAGTGGTGGAGGTACACTGATGGCTGACAAAGACAAAAGGAGGTGCCCTTGCCCTGGGCATGACCAGAATAAAAAACAACAGTGTCACCTATACCACAATAAAAACTAGACAACCAACATCCCAACCATAAAAAATCTGGTGGGTACTCCATGTAAGCTTGTACCCCCAGGCTTCCCAGCACCTCAACGCCTAAAAAACCAAGGCGAGGAGACAGCAGAGGGACAGTTTGCTCCCTATGCTTCCTCTCCCAACACCATGCCAGCCATGGATAAAGGCACTAACATACTACAAATATCAGAAACTGCTTCCACGTCTTTCAAGTAGTGCAAAGCACACAGATTTCGATCTCCAAAAAGTCTACTGGAGAATGGAAGACAACGACATATTATGACGGAATGCAAGAGAAGTGGCAACGGCTCGAACCTCATGAGCCTTTACCCTTAAGATCGGGAAGACGTCCTCTTGAATCTGAGAATGCGCTTCCGAGATAAGGCCCCTTAAAAAAAACGAGAGGGTGTTCTTAAAGAGCGGGCGAGATGGGTTTCTCAACAAACACCAGAGGTTGTTAGAGGAACCCCTGATCTTCTCAGTCCTGTGCATGTAAAGCCGCAAGGCCCTCACAGGGCAAAGAAGTCTCTCCTCTTCTTCTGGCCCAAGAATGTTCTCCAAGCTCTTAATAATAAATGAGAGGGGCCAGGGGCAAGAAACGTCCTCATTCTTAGTGAGGAAATCTAGCAAAAAAAAGCAAACTGCGCCTCCTTGCGCAAAACCAACTTTCTTATCCACTGCTTGGAGTTCGCTTACTCGCCTCGCTGTAGCCAGCACTACAAGAAAGCAAGTCTTCTGAGTGAGGGACTTAAAGGAGGCAGAACAAAAAGGTTCAAAAGAGGAGGTCACAAGCCACTTTAAAATTACGTCCAAGTTCCAAGGGACTGAAGAGCGACTGTGTGTCTTGGATGTCTCAAAAGACTTGACAAGATCATTAATATCTTGGTTCGTAGACAGGTTAAGGTCTCTGTGCTTGAACACTGAGCTAACCATAGTCATATATCCCTTAATTGTAGAGGATGACAATCTCCTAACAGTCTTGAGAAGGAGCAAGAAGTCCACAATCTGGGCTACAGAGGTTTCAGAAGAAGAAGAAGAAGAGACATGATTTTGTGCATACCATCCTCTGAACACTGTACACTTGGACTGGTAGATTTTGCTAGAAGCAGCTCTTCTACATCTAGCAACAGCTTCTGCAGTCCTACGTAAAAATCCTTTTGCTCTGACGAGGCTTCTGACAGTCTGAAGACTATCAGGGCCAGAGCTGACAACCCTTGATGGTGACTGTGAAAATGTGGCTGTTTGAGCAGCAACTGTTCTTGTGGAAGAAGCCTCAGAAAATCCATGAGAAGTCTCAGCAGGTCCGGAAACCACTCCTTTCTCGGCCAGAAGGGAGTGACTAGTGTCATCAAGACGTTCCGATGAGAACTGAACTTGTTTAACTACGTTCTGATGAGAACTGAACTTGTTTAACTAACAACACTGAGTCCACCATCCAAGCTAAAGGGTCTCGGACTGGCGAGCAAGAGAGAGGAAGTTGTTTGTTCTTTGAAGTAGCAAAGTGATCTATGGAGGGCTTGCCCCAAAGCATCCACAGATTGTTACAGACTCTGGAATGCAAGGTCCACTCTGTGGGGGAGACCCTGGTGACTGCGGCTTAACTGGTCCGCCAGAACATTTATCTTCCCCTGCACAAAGTGGGGGAGTACCTTGAATTGATTCTGCTCTGCCCTTGGAAGAAGGTCTTTGGCTGCCTGTAGAGAGTGAAAGAGTGGGTGGCCCCCCTGCTTACGAATGTAGGACAGAGCTGTGGTGTCGTCTGAGTAAATCGCAACTATTTTCCCTGAAACAAGTGCAGAAAAAGCTTGAAGGCACAGATGAATGGCTTTCAACTCTTTGACGTTTATATGTACCGATTTCTGATCTGTGGTCCACATCCCCAACACCTTCCGACTCCCTAACCAGACTCCCCACCCTATGTCTGAGGTGTTGGAGTAGAATTCTAGGCTGGGGTTCAGAGGAGATAGAGAGAGTCCTTCCTGAAGTCTTTCCTCGGACAACCACCATCAGAGATCCTTCTTGATCTCCGACATTACCTGGAAGACTGCAGAGTCTGAGTCTTCCTGCACCAATTTACTTTTAGGAAGAATTGCAGGGACCTCATGTGAAGTCTGCCCAACCTCACAAAAGATTCCACTGAAGCTAGAGTTCCGAGAAGGCTCATCCACAGGAGAGCAGAACAAGTCGAGAGATTGAGAAAACCTTGTACAGCCTGGAGACATGACTCGACCCTCTTGAGGGAGAGAAAAGCCCGAAAAACTCGAGAGTTCAGAGTCATCCCCATACAAAGACTGCACTGAGGTGGAGTCATTTGGGACTTCTGAACATTTATCAAGATGCCTAACTCCTTCGTTAGGCAAAGGGTCCTTTGTAAGTCCTTCATGCATCACTCCTCTGATAGAGAGCGGAGAAGCCAATTGTCCAGGTATAAGGACATGTTGATCCCGAGAAGATGAAGCTAATTGCCGAGGGGAGCGAGGATTCGGGTAAATACCTGTGGGGCTGTGGACAGGCCAAAGCAAAGCACCTGAAATTGGAGAACCTGGCCCCGAAAGACGAACCTCTGGAACTTCCTCAGGTCCGAGAAAATGGGGACATGAAAATACGCATCCTGCATGTCCAGGGTGACCATCCAGTCATCCTGCTGGAGAGAGGACAAGACAGACTGGTTTGTCTCCATGTGGAACTTGGTCTTCGCCACAAACAAGTTTAGAGCGCTGATATCCAAAACTGGTCTCCAACGCCCCGAAGCCTTGGGGACAACAAAAATCCTGTTGTAAAACCCCTCTGACGAAAGGTCGACAACTTCCTCCACCACTCCTTTGTGAAGGAGAGATTCCAGCTCTTGAGTGAGGGCCAAAAACTTCTCAGACCCTGCTGAGTAAGCTGTCAAGGTGAGCAACTTTGAAAGCAGAGTCTGATTGAAAGGAATGGAGTAGCCCGTAGCAGCGATGGCGTCGGACACTTAGAAGAAGCAGGAGTCAAACGGTCCAAAGTTGGCGCCGAGCGAGAAGTTGGCACCAAATGAGCAGGGGTAGGCGCCTGAGACTGAGCAGCTGGCGCTAGGTGCTTGGGAGAAGGCAGGTGCTCATGAGTGCAAGAGAGCTACGACTGAGGCGGCAAGCGCTTATTATGAGAGCACTTAGGAGACAAGTTCAGCAATCTTTGGCACCAAGAGACTCCGGACTATTCCAGGCTGCTTGTTGAACCTGAGACGACGAAGAAGGCGGATCAGCAAAACTGCAAGAAGGTTGAGGACTAACGCTGACTTCCTTAAGCCTCTTAATGGGAGGAGGAGAGCTGTTTGCAGCCACAGAATGCCTCTTCAAAGGATGAGAAACAGAAGACCGATGCCGACAACGCCTTCCATCCGACGATGAATCTTCCGAATCAGACGTACGATGCGCACTAAACGAGACATCTTTCCAGTGGCGCTCAGTCAACACCTGGGAACGTGTAACAGACTTGACGGAGGGAATGACTGCCTGTGGGCAAACCCTACCAGCCTCCCTTCGACCTCCGGTATGTCTTCTCCCTGGTGCAGGGGAGTGGGACAGGGACCTTCATCTAGGAGCACTGGTAGGACAGACAGCCACCTCCTCAGAAAATGCAACACTCTCACTCTGCACTTTACCAGCACTGGTAGCACAAACATCTAGAACAGAAGCTTTATCAACAAAAGCCTTAAAAGAAACCAAGATTCATGACCTTATTGGCCAAAAACTTTATCGACCCTAGACTCGAGATTGGCGATAGTGTTGGAGTCAGAAGCATGGGAAGACGGTAAAGGGGTACATGGTAAATCAGTAGGAGGACTCAAAATTGGAGAAACAGAAGGGATAAGTGGGGAAGAAACAGCGCTACTCTCAACCACTGAAGGCAAAGGAGTAGCTTCTAGGCTAGCTCTATGCTCCGCTCTAATAGCAGCTTTCCTCTTCCTGTCTTTATCAAGTTTATCAGAATGGGAACAATAAATCTTCCACTGCTGAGAATCCCAATCCTGACAAGTAATCTCCCCATTACAGTACAATCTGTCCCCTACATTTAATACATTTAGTATGAGAATCATACATAATCTAGTTTTACATCCCTCGGTACAGAACCGAATGCTAAGAACTAGAATCTGACATGGCAAAATAGTGAAAAAATGACAAAATAATCTAATGATTCACTAACTGCAAAAAAGGCCACACAAAATCTGAATACGTCACCAAAATACACGAAAACAATCCAACAAATGATGGCAGAAAATGAACTGATGTTTCCCGCCGAGTTGTACCAGTCAGTCCCGACAGTGGGCAGGACCCTGTCTCCTGCACTAGTGATGGTAACGCCACTGTGAAATTTGAATTTTTGTTCTACTGTTAGCTATGTAATTACTTGGTAAGTCACTTATATAAAAGTTTAAATTAGTGTCGTGACTTCTGCTGCTTTGACAAAACAGCACTGTTCTTCAGTAAGAAAACCATTTATGCACCACATAATAACTTAAGCACAGGCAACCAAAGCTATATGACAAAGTTAGGTTCCCTCAAAAATAGATCATAAGTGATTGACTGGATAATAACTAGTATAACACCAGCATAAGGGGTTACCTTCCTAGTCACTCAAAAATAGAGAGTTTATGATAAGAGAGCCCCTTCCCAAATGAATAGCACTTATTATTGCTTGCAATAAATATACAAATGATTAAACTTTAAATGAAACAATGTTGCAGAAAAATTATATACGTAATGAGTTTGAAAAGACAGGATTAAAAACAGACAGAATGAATAACGGCACAATCACAGGGGTGACCAAATATGTTAAGCACTCTTAATCTATCATGGACAATATGTGACCACACCTACATGTCTATACACAAAAAAACATGATAACAGTCAAACAAGGGATGATTATGTAATGAGAGAGAAGACTCTAAAGCAACTGAAACTAACCAAATATATATAGTACATAATGATCAAGAAAAAAAATGATAGCCATCCACAGAGAGAGAGAGAGAGAGAGAGAGAGAGAGAGAGAGAGAGAGAGAGAGAGAGAGAGAGAAATCGTATCTACGTGTACAAAAAAATCAAACTTAAGTCATAATAACAAAATAAAATTACCTACAGAGAGAGAAGTGAAAATTCATTTAAATGACAACAGAATGATCATAAGAAAATAATAATTTCACAAAGAGAGAGAGAGAGAGAGAGAGAGAGAGAGAGAGAGAGAGAGAGAGAGAGAGAGAGAGAGCAGGTGTGTATCAATCATTCCTCTTTGGCTGACTTGGAAGTCGCCATAGAAGACTGGGTATTTCTGCTTTTATGTATTTAATGAGTATATTAAACAGTTTATTACCCTTCAATATTAAACAGTTTATTATCCTATCATTTCAGCAGTTCACACTACCATTTACAAAGGATGAATAGCACCAGGGGTATATTCATGGTGCCATTTACCCTTGGCTCTCCACTTCCCTCTCTTCTTCATCAGCTTTTCCCATCTAAAAGCCCAAGAAACTTACTGGTCCACTGGCTGTCACTAACTAGTGAACCAATGTAAAAAACACAAGAACAGTAACAGTTGAAAGTAATCATCATATATTTAGAAAATTGAAGAATTTAGCACTTGAGAATGAATAACATGAAATAATGAGTACTTGCATAAGACCTGAACTAACCACATGCCACAATGACTTCATTCAGCCAGTGAAATGCACAAACTCAAGTCAAAGTTTCCAGCAGAATATCTGATGAATATTATCATAATACAGTACAATAAATGTGCATGCAAATCACAGCCAAACATCTTTTTTCTTCTATTAAGGAAGTATTTGTCTGAGATTTCAAGAGATACTGTACATGATATTAAAAGTAAAATGGATTTGTGGCAAAAAGAAATCATAAATTACCAGTACCTTTCCAATGGTGAGTTGTTTAGTAAATGATGTCTTGACATCAACTCCAGCTTTCTTTGAGCAAGCATCACATGTTACATCACTTACTTTCTCTTGAGTTATGTATGAATCAAGTAGTTCTTGCAATGTTACCTCACTCCAGGGTATAGATGGTAAGGAGAGAGACAATGATTCAAAACTTGTCCACTGAGCTGGATTCTGAAAATATTTTACATACTTGATTTATATTAAAAAATAGTATTAAACACCCTTAATGTGATCATTCTATAATTTTCAAAATTCTTGAAATTTTTCAAAATTTTTGAAAAGAATGAAAAATTTTGCATTCCGGCAACTGATTATTCATCAAACAATCATATATCTGCCTTGCATTTTGATGAAGGAAATGTTTTGATGTAAGGTGAGACTGAAGGTTGAATAATAAAGGAAATATCAGATTTACTACAATTTAGATGAACTCTTTTGAAGAATGGTTATTTCTTCCAAGAATAATGATGATGATGATTCTGAGCAATTTTTTTCACAATAAGTTATATAAAACATTGCTGTGCAACAAAACCACCTAACATTAAAGTTGTTCCCGGTAAGTAACAATCATTATAACAGATAGTAACATTCCAGACTTATGTAAACAAACACAAAGCTTACTTCTCTTAATTTTACCAAATAGTGCACTGAGAACTGCAACAATGTTATCTGCATATTTTATAACTAAAATTCTATTTGTGAAGTGTAATTTTTGCAAATTTGTGGAGAGAGAAAACTTGTTCTCTTACTTTCTCAATAGTGATTCTGACTAATTAGTATTTATGGTCATCACTTCTGGCAACACAAGATAGACGACAGTAGAAAGAACAATTATGCATTGAACCATGTAAAGAAAAAATATAATGAAAAAGGAATTTTATTAATGAGTATCATTATTTCAAATTCTTCCCTGTGTCCTCTCTAATTTTATCACCCCCATATTCAACCGAGATGGGGGTGAATGTGTAATGCCTTACATGACTTCACACAATTATGTGCAACAAAAATGACTTTTTATAATAAAGTTTTATATACACTTACCAAAAATTAAATATCTATAGTTTCTACTTTACGCTGCAACTCAAAATTTTGAAAATCTCGGAAGCGCTCTTTTGTTTTGGGTAAGGGTAGACTACCCCACCCACTTTTTGGGAAGAAAAGGTACAACATAGCTAAAGAGCTCAATTCGTTGACGCTCTGTGACCATGAGAGGGGAGGAGGGGAGGGGGCTCTGATCATGTAATTATTTAGTAAGTATATATTAAACTTTATTTTGTTATAAAAATGTCATTTTTATATAAGAAACTTATCATATAATTACATAGCTGAATTCCACATTGAAAGGAGGTGGGATGAACAGACATATACTACCCAAAAAAACTCAGCTATGGAGAAGAATTTGGAATAGAAAATTAGCTAGCAACATGAAATGCTTGTTTGTAACCTTATCTGGTGCTTTGCAACGTAGGAGTTTATCTTAGGTTGCCAAAGCTTATAATCCAAAAGACACATAAATAAATATGCGTGTATATGCCCTTGCCCTGGGCACAGTACAACGGAAAAAAAGTCCAGATAAAATCTTAACATAAACCACCAAAAAATTTTAACCAAAACCATAAAAAACAAAGATTGGTGACACTAACAACCCAGTGCTCACCAGACTTCCCGAGAAGTGCAACCATCCTTATTCAAGGAGAGTGGACAGAGGAAAAAGAAGGCATTCCTCCTATCCTTCACTCCCCAATACCATGCCAGCTGCGAAGAAAGGATCTAAAGTGCTGCATCTTTCATCCACCGTTTTGATGTCACATAGGTAGAATATAGTGAACACTGACTTGCATCTCCAATATGTTGATTGCAAGATTGAAGAGAGAGAGAGATTACGTCTGAAGGCCAAAGACGTAGCCACCGCTCTTATTTCGTACGTCTTGACCTTACACAAGGGCAGTAAATTGTCCTGAACCCCCGAACATGATTCCGAAATTATGGACCTTACAAAGAGTGTAAATTCATTCTTGGATAATGGACAACTGGGATCTTTCACGGAACACCAAAGGTTTGAGGAGGAACCCCTAAGACTTTTGGTTCTCTCTAGGTAAACTTTTAAGTCCCCTACAGGACAGAGGAATCTCTCTTGATCGGTTGGGCCCAAAATTTCAGACAGGCCAAAGAACGTGGCCAAGGGTTAGTCAGGTCCTTATTCTTGGCCAAGAAACCCAAAATCAATGAGTATACAGCGTTACTTTGAGTAAAACCTACTCTTTTATCAATAGCATGTAGCTCACTAGCTCTCTTAGGTGTAGCTACGGCCATCAAGAATAGGGTCTTGTTCGTCAGATTCCTGAGCGAGGATGATTCCAAAGGTTCAAACAGTAGTCCTGACAGCCATTTAAGGACAATGTCCAAGTTCCAAGCGACTTCCGAATGTTTTCCTTGTTTACTAGTATTAAAAAACTTTATCAAGTCGCTGATGTCTTGATTCTTAGACAGGTCCACTCCTCTATGTTTGAATACAGAATTCAATATTGCCCTGTAACCCTTGATGGTGAATGTTGCTAACCCCTTCGAGGTTCTAAGAAATAACAGAAAATCTGCGATCTGGGCTTCAGATGTCTGAGAAGAGGAGATATTCCGCTCTTGGCACCACTACCGAAAGACAGTCCACTTGGCTTGGTAGACTGCAGCAGATGATTGTTGCCTACACTTCGTAATAGCTTCTGCAGCCTTCCTTGAAAATCCTTTTGCTATGACAAACTCCCTGACAGTCTCAAGCCTGTCAGAGCAAGAGTGGATAACCCTAGATAGAATCTGTGAAAATGTGGCTGTTTAAGATTTCCCTTCTGAGGAAGTAGTCTTGGGAAATCGGTCAGTAGGCTTAGGAGATCTGGAAACCACTCCTTGTACAGCCAAAAGAGGGCGACTACAGTCATCGACACTTTGCTGTGAGTGCTGAACTTCTTCAATACCTCCCTCACCATGCTGCAAGGAAGGAAGGCGTATACAGTATGTTGAGATCCGACTAATCCTGCAGCATGGAATCCGTCACCCATGCCTGAGGATCCAGAGCAGGAGAACAATACAGAGGAAGACAATGATTCCTTGCCACTGCAAACAGGTCTATCGATGGCTTCCCCCACAGCTTCCACAGGTTGGTGCACACCTGTGGATTGAGCGTCCACTCCGTCAGTAGAACCTGTTTGCCACAACTCAATTCATCTGCCAGAACGTTCATTTTCCCCTGGATGAAGTGGGGTCACAACTCAGGTCTTGTTACTTGGTGCCCATAAAAGAAAAGCCTTGGTTGCTTTGTAGAGCGAAAAAGAATGAGTCCATCCTTGGTTCTTGATGTAGGCCAGGGTGGTCATGCTGTCTGAATGGACCGCCACTGTCCTGTCGAAAGTCTGCGCTGCAAAATACTGAAGTGCTAGATAAATTGTCTTCAATTCTTTTACATTGATGTGAAGGTTCCTTTTGGTTGGAGACCACATTCCTGTAACCTCCACGCCCCCCAACCCAGATCTAAAGCTTCTGAGTACAATGTTAGGTCGGGGCTCATTGGAGACAGAAACTTCCCTGTCACAAACCTGTCCTTCACCAGCCACCACCGAAGGTCCTCTTTGATTCTGGGTGTGATGTTGAAGACGAAAGAGTCCAGGAAAAAATTCATGCACCAGTTGGCCTTGAGGTAAAACTGCAACACTCTGGTGTGCAACCTGCCCAACGGAACAAACTTCTCGATGGAAGAGAGGGTTCCCACAAGACTCATCCATGCGTTGGCTCAGCAGGATGGGCGGGATATGAAGTCTCAGACTTTTCTGAGATAATTCTGAATCCTTTGTTGGGACAGAAAAGCCTGAAAACTCAGAGAATCTATCACTATCCCCCAATATAAAATAGACTGAGTTGGAACTGGTTGAGATTTCTTGAAATCTATTAATAGCCCTAGTTCTTGAGCAACTCAAGGTGTCTTTTGAAGGTCCTCCGTGCATTGAGATTTCGAGGGGGAGCGTAGGAGCCAGTCGTCAAGGTACAGAGAGACATTTATCCACAATAGATGTAACCATTTCATCAGAGAGGCAAGAACTTGAGTAAAAACTTAAGCAGCCGTGGAGAGGCCGAAGCACAGTGCCCGAAAGTGGAAGACTGTCCTGGAACATGAACCTCAGATACTTCCTGGAATCCGGGTGAACTGGAGCGTGGAAGTACAGTACACTTCCTGCAAGTCGATCGTGACCATCCAGTCTCCCTGGTGGATGGCTGACAAGATCAACTGGCTCATTTCCATTCTGAACTTTGTTGTCTGAATGAAGAAGTTCATAGCACTGACATCCAGCACAGGTCTCCATCCTCCCGATGACTTGGGAACCAAGAAGAGGCGGTTGTAGAACCCCTCTGTGCCTATATCCTTGACCACTCCCACAGCTTTCTTCTCTAGTAGGGCTAAAATTTCCCGAGACAGGGCCGAAAACCTCTCCAAGCCTACTGAGTAGGCCGTTAAGCTGATGGGAGAGGTTATTAAGGGAGGTTTCTTCCTGAAAGGGATTGCACAGTCCTCTTTTAAGACCTTTAGTACCCACGGCTCTACATTCCTATTCTTCCACCTGGTCCAAAAATGAGGGAGTCTTGCTCCCACTGGAACACAGAGGACAGATAACTCATTTTTGAGGGGCTGGCTTGGTGATAGGTTTCTTGATGGGTTGTGTCGTTCGGAGGTTGGATGTAGGACGGGATTGGAATCGACCTCTAGTACCCTGAAAGGTTTGTTGCGGCTACGGAGAAGACGTCCTAGCAGATGTGGCACTGAAGTAGCTTGTGCAGGGAACCTAGTCCTCTTGGTGAACTACGTGAGAAGGTCCTGTGTAGATTTCTTCTGGAGTTCAGCTGTTACTCATTCCAGAGTCTCTTGCATGAATAAAGTAGTCTTGTCTACAGGGGCAAGCAGAAGAGAGGAACGCTGAGAGGGTGCAACTCCCTTCGTGGTAAATGAGCACCACACGTCTCGTTCCTTCAGAACTCCTGTGGTAAAAATGGTCAACGACTCTTGAGCGCCATCTCTCACTACTCTATCAGCACAAGCCAGGAACCCCAACCATTCCAAAGCTAGAGCCCCAACTGTCCAATCAAGAAAGCTGAGGACCTCAAAGACTTTAAAAATATCCTTAACAAGATGATCCAGCTCTGACACATTAAAAAAAATTCTTGCCGAGGAGAAAGCAGAGCGATGAGAGGCCTCTATGAGACTGGAGAAGTCCCCTTGAGAGGAGGCAGACTCCCAAGGAACGCACTTCTCCAGCTGCATATGACAGATACTTCTGCAGTATCAAACTAGAGGGAGGCGTACAGAAAACCACTTTCCCGACATCCCTCTTTTCTGATAACCAGTCGTTGATAAGGGCAAAGGCTTTCCTCGATGAGGAAGACAGAACCATACGAGGTAATCTGGCAGTTCCTGCAGGTTGTCGTATTAAAAAGGCCGATCCCAGAGAAGAAGGGACGGCTGGAAAGAAGAAAAAAGGACAGCATACTAGGAAATATCTCAACAGAGCCGAATAATTTGACGTAGGCTGTTCCTCCTCCATTGGTTCCTCATCAAAGGAAATGGGTGACATTGGAGGGTCAATAAGTTCTTGAACTACAGGAGCTGGTTTCTGAAGTAAGCTCAGAACTCTATCCAGTCGGAGTTAAATCGGCGCCAATGATGTGTCTTCCATGACAGAAGGAAACTCACCTGAAATGGCAGTTACTGGATGTCCTACCTGTGGAACAGCACGCTTGCTGGAAGGTGGACAAACATCAAGGGAGGTGGACGAACATCAATGGAAGCACCCACAGACACTGAACGCTCAGACACTGGGTGCCCACTCACTGACGGAGCGGACACAGCATTTAGAAGCTGCAACACTCTTAAGCAGACACTGGGCACCTGTATGATGGGCACTCGGCTTTTGGGTACTCGTACAATGGGCACTCGGAGACTTGACGTCCACACACTGAACATTCATACACTGAACCTTCCAACTTGGAACGTTCAGACACTGGGTGCCCACAAACTAGAAGCGTGGACACTGAACGCTCATGCAATGGGCGCTCACATGATAGGCGCTTGGATATGGAGCGCTTGTACGGTGGGCGCTCGGACACAGAATGATCTATTGGGTGCTCATACACTACACTTTCAGACTGTGGGTGCTCGGACACTTCACATTGATGTGTGGGACTGGCATACACTCTTTTGGAGTCAGGACGCTCGTTGGACACTGAATGGGTGCGATAATCTTTAACAGGTGACTCCCAAAAGCTACACGAAGGGAGTGGGCTACGTTCCCTCTCTAAAGCTGATTTATGAGATGGGGGCGAACCTACTTCTAACGAAGTGCCTGGGCTTGTCAATGGCCTCGAAACCTTTGCAAAATGCCCACTGCACTTATTGGGCCCAAGAGAGTTTTTCAAATCACTAGACGATAAGATATGAACATCCAAATGGACGCCTTTCCAATGGTGGTCCTCTGCAGCCTGGGATTGGTAGACAACAGGCTCAGATGAGGCAACGATTGCTCGTGGGCAAACCCCCACTGACCTCCCTTGGACTGCCAGTTTGCTTTCTCCCAGGTGAGCAAGGGGAGTTTAGCAGGGACTTTGATCTAGGAGCATCAGTGGGATGAACAGCCGCCCCCTCCACTGACATTGCACCAGCACTAATTAAATTTGTCCATCAAGACTTTCACAGAATTCCCTATCTGGGAAACAGTATTAACTAACAAATTAAATTTCTGATCCACATGTGTTTCTAAGCTGGCAATGGCATTGGGTTCAGAAGAATGGGAGCCAGATAACGGAATAACATGAAAAGTCGGAAGACTGGAAATAGGAGAAAATGCCGTCACAGGTGTTGAAAGGATGGGCAGGGAAGCACTATCAATTTCTGGAGAATTAACAGAACCAGTGGAAGTCTTAGCTTCAGCCCTAGCAGTAGCCTTCCTCAGTCGGTCACATTGCAATTTATCTAAGCGGGTCTGCAAAGTCTTCCACTTCCCCTTTCCCAGTCCTTACATTCCTCACAATTAAGATCAGGCGAGCAAATTTTCTCCCTACGAGAACTACAGACAGTATGAGTGTCATACTCTGCTGAAGTGAGTCTAGTCTTGCAGCCTTTGCTGCAATACCTAACGCTAGACAAACTAGAATCTGACATAATAGGTCAAAAAGTCCAAATCAGGAAGGTCACAATCAATAAAGATAAATGAATATTAGCTAAGCTAAATAACAGCTGAACGCTACCAAAAAACAAAAGAGTACTTCACCAAATGAAGATATCCGATCATCCAGTGAAGAACAACCAAGAGCTGCCAATAACCAGTGTTAAGTCATTGGCAGGCAGAAACGAACTGTGCTCTTTAGCTACGTTATACCTATTCTTCCCCGAAAGTGGCCGGGGCAGTCTGCCTACACCCAAAACAAAAGAGTGCTACTGCAGTTTTTTGAATTTTGAGCTGCTGCGTAAAGTAGAAACTATTGCTATGTAATTATTTGGCAAGTTACTTATATAAAACAATGTGTATATATTATACTTTAAACTGGGTACATTAATTTCAGGGCAGACACTGTAAATGTGACTATAACATTACATTTTTCAATAAACTTAATGAATGCTAAGACAACAATTGACATTAAAACTGATCATGTACAAAGAATAATACTTACTTTATATCCACATAATGTACACTGCAACTGACTGGCTAAGTACCCTTGAAAAGGATTATCATGAAGCTTGTTTTGAGTCTTCAATTCTGTTTTTCTGGATTTCATACGAGGTAAAGTATTGTATCCTCTTCTTTTAATCTTATCATCTTTCATAAGTGATACACTTCCCATACAAATCACATCAGATTTTGAGATTGTACACAGTGTTTCCGGCTCATTTTCCGTAAAAGTTTCCTCCATTTCACACTTGTCTATTTCACTACTTTGGTCGGTGAAGACAGAACTATCTTCAACAGTGTTATCACATTTCAGAGTGGTCATGCTATTTTCACCCATGTCACTCTCATGTCCTGGGCTACTCCAGCCATTATGATGCCCACTGAGTACATCATCATTTTCACAGGCACCAATTTCGACACTAACATTGTATTTACAGACATCTTGATAAAGAACATCAGATACTTGAGCACTTTTTAAGTCAGACTTGTCAGCGCCTTGTTGAGTGAGTTTATCTAATACTTCAGAACATGCACTAACACTACTTGAAACTTCACTTGTGTTTTTCAAAACCGGCTTCTCAGACCTCACTAAATTATGTTTAGTTTCTCTGTTTTTTCTCCAGCAATCAGATTTAAAGACAACACCAACACCACCCATATGAAATGATTCAGCACCATCTGATTCCATCCACGAAACATCCAAAAGGGATGGCATGGACGAAGAATTCAATAATTCTTCATCTATAGTGGCAGTCAAGGCGTGGAAGAGTTCATGGGCATCTTGCTCTTCAGAGGAGATAACCCATCCATGTCCTCTTAGGGCACACATAACTTCACCAGCACAAGCATCCCCTTTATAGTCATCTCCATTATTGAGCACTATCAAAAGTATAACAATATTCAATTAGCTAAACACATAAATAAATTTAGTCTAATGTGGAATTAAGATAAAAAAAAAAAAAGCCAACTGATTTTGCTAACTCTTACAACACTCAGGACAAACCATTATCTTAATACAGTAAAACCCCCGTATTTGCATCCTCACGATTCATGGACTCACCAATTTGCAGATATCTCTATGGAACATATACACACATTATTCGCGGAAAATTCGCCTAATCGCAGTACTTTTCGCTGAGAAATATTCATTAATTACTGTATTTTCATATTTTCATGACTAAATGCACTTTTTGAGATAAAGCTATTAAAATACTCAGGTATAAGCATTTTTAGAAGGTTTTTGTGTTTGAACTATCAAAATTGGCAGTTCTAAGTGTTTTTAGAGAGGTTTTAAGTATTCGCAGATAAGGGGGGTTTACTGTATTCCATTAGGAGAACTTGTCGAGAATCAAGCAATGACAACTGTTGAGAAACACAAATGCAACTGTATTTTACAAATTTAAATTATTCATTGGCATTATATTAAAATTTCAGTGAATGACTGCTGATAATAAAGAAAAGAGAATCATGTCTAACAGATACAAACCTCTTATTTAAGTTATGCCTAGGGGCAAGTTAAGCTGGTGAAATTTTCTCTTGTTAAAATGAATCTTCTATAGCAATTCTCAAAAAACTGAGTTTTCAACCACAAAAAGTGGTTTTCTCGTATACAAATCTATCAATCATGTCTTTGTCTAAAAAAGGACCCAAACTACCTGCCTTTTCTCTAACAGACCGAAGCATAGAAGTCTTCTGAAGCATGTGTCACCTAACACCATCATCAGGTTTCACTCACTCAACTCACATTTTATGCATACTATATTTACTAAATGAGGATGCATAATTTGCGGGGCTGGGAAGAATGTACTCACTATAAAATTAATGGGTATACATGAAAAAACTAGTATTGTACTGTATTATAAGAATTGTAACATCACAATCCAACGACCACATATTTGCCCAAATAGCGACTTAAGGCACCGGGAGACTATCATGAGTCAAATATCTTAAATAAGATCAGATAAAACAGACACATCTTATGTTTCAAAGCAACAACAATAGAGGTCTGATTTTATGGATCTGTTATCTTACCTGCTGTGCTTTTCCATCTAAATTTACTATGGTTCTCAGGATGACCTTGTCACCTACTTCTTTTGCTGTCATGTAAGAAGGAACAGCCTGTCACTGTTGCCCCTTTAATTAGTGGTTCCTTCCAGGTATTACCAAACTGCCCTCATGGACACCGAAAAATGCCCTGGTCATTTCTCAAAGACAGAAGATAGGGAAGAGTGTTGTGGTACAGTTTTGGACACTTGTTTTTTTAAAATCTTTGCTCCAAAGTCAGGTGCAAAGGACAGTCCTACAGATGGTCAAATTATAGTGTACATGTCCTTTCTAAACAGCGCAAGAATCTCGCTGACCAGAACCGAAGATGCTAACAGCAGTGGGTAAACAGTCTTCAAGTGTGAGCTCCATCAATTAGGCCCTTTAAGTAATTTGTATGGAGACTTGGTAAACCTTCCAGACCAGTATAAGGTCCTCTTCAAATCTTCTGAAGAACCACATCTTGTCCATGAAGTTCAAATACTTCTCAGAGGGTAACCCTACTAGTAATCACAGGCAAAAAAGTGATGAAATCACAAAAGGGGTGGTAAAGCTCAGCCACAAGAGGTATGGAGGTCAGGGGATACAAAGGAAGGGGTAGGGTGCAGTGCTTTACTCTGCAACCTGATAACTTATGATGAAAGTGAAAAGTAGAAGTAGCAGTCTTTTCTCAGTCAGTATAGAAAGCAAGTGCCATTATAATACACACAACGCTAACCATACCTGAAGAGATAGACAGTGGCACTTCTTCAAGCAATACAATTTGAAGCCATAACAGCAAATGCATCCACTCAGAAGCTTGCAATCATATAAACACAACTCTTCTTTGTTGGTAACAATTTTTTGCTTCTTTTTTTTCTTATTTCTTATTTGTCATTGAGAATAATACGGTGAACTCACCCCGATTGTTGCTGGTGCTGTTGAGGAGACTAGAGTAATGTTCAACAAAAAGCTGGGCCAGGTCAGTGGTGGTTTGTACTGGAATCAGGCACTCTTGCTTAATTTTCAGATCATCAATGGTGGTCTGTCCAAATCAAAGCCTTTTCAATATGCGTATTATAATGGTACTAGCTTTCTATACTGACTGAAAAAAGACTCCTACTTCTACTTTTCGCTTTCATCATAATTTATCACTTTGTGGGATAAAGCCCTATGTCCTACCCCTTCCTTTGTATCCCCTGACTTCCATATCTGTCTCTTGTGGCTGGGCTTTACTACCCCTTTTCTGATTTCATCACTTTTTTGCAATGGCAACGCTCTAGAACGAGAAAAATGTGGTAACAAAGGAATGGGGTTGTTTAGCTTTTACATATTTTCTTAGACCTATGTGGCTTCTCTGTGATAATGGTCAGCTCAGCTCATTTGCTGCATAATTACACAATTATAATATATATATATAATTTTATATATATATATATATATATATATATATACATATATATATATATATATATATATATATATATATATATATATATATATATATATATATATATATATATATATATATATATATATATATATATATATATATATATATATATATATAAAATATATGAATAATATGGAAACATATATAGTATATATATATATATATATATATATATATGTATATTATATATAGCAGACTGATATAAATATAAAATATGTTTATAAAGAAATATATATATAAATGTAAACAGATGGGGATTATAAAGAAACACTGGATATGTAGGCCTGGAATGTCCTTTACTTACAGACTGAAGAAATATAAAAGTATGTTTACAAAGAAAGCTCACATAAATGACAGATGGGGATTATAAATGAAACATATGTACCTGGAATCCAACACAATTGAAGAATTAGTAGAACTGCCATATTTTTGTGATTCAGTTATACTTATATATATATATATATATATATATATATATATATATATATATATATATATACATATATATATATACATACATACTGTATACAGTAAATCCGCGTATTCGCAGTCTCACTACTCGCGGATTTCTCTGCGGAAAGTATCTACCCATTATTCGCGGAAAATTCGCCCATTCATGGTATTTTTCACCGAGATAAATTACCAATTGCTGTACAGTAGAACCCCGGTCCTCGACTGTACTAGAACTCGAAATAATCGGATTTCAACATGAAATGTTGAGTAAATTTTGTGTCGGAGTTCAAACAACAAACCGGAATCCGACCTGATGCTTGTAGAAAAAAGTTTCGGCGGCTGCCGCTAGTTGGCATTGTTGGTGGCGTTCTTCCCATGCTTATTTAAAAGCATTTAAAGCCCACACATGCTGCTGCTGCTGCTGTTGAAAAACAAGCCATATTATCACATGAAATTAATAATACAGTATTTATAAACCGAATTACTGTATGTCTGTTATCATAAAATTAAGAAAAATTTCCGAAATTACATCGGAACTCGGCAGCCTGTGGCAGATATAAACAAACCAGAGCGCCGCCCTGGTGGTGTATCACGGTACTAATTACATAAACTTCGAAATTTTTCTTAATTTTATGATAACAGACATACAGTAATTCGGTTTATAAATACTGTATTATTAATTTCATGTGATATGGCTTGTTTTTCAATGTTATCATTATTAACAACAGTTTTCATGTGTACCTGTTACAGTACATTCTGGTAGTGCCTATAAGGCTACTTAGCCTGGCCTATGGTAATATGGCCGCATTGGTCATAGGCCAACTTTTTTGATACAGTATGCATTTAAAAATGTAAAAAGTGCTTCTGATACGGCAAGTTATTCAACTCTGAACCTATCTAATTGTGATTTGTGTAAAGTTTTGTATAAAAAGGTAAGGTTGGGGTAATGACTGGTGGTCAGGAATGGATTAATCCATTTTCAGTTATTTCTTATGGGAGAAATTAACTCAGAATTCGACAAAATCGAATCTCGACACTTCTTCTGGAACGAATTAGCGTCGAGAACCAAGGTTCTACTGTATTTTCACATCATTTTCAAGACTAAATACACTTTTTGTCATAAAACTATTTTTAGAGGGGTTTTAAGTATCCGCAGATTTTAGCTATTCGGGGAGGGGGGAGGTGCGGTACGCATCACCCACAAATACGCGGGGTTTACTGTGTGTGTGTGTGTGTGTGTGTGTGTGTGTGTGTGTGTGTGTGTGTGTGTGTATATATATATATATATATATATATATATATATATATATATATATATATATATATATATATATATATATATATATATATATATATATATATATATATATATATATATATATATATATATATATATATATATATATATATATATATATATATATATATATATATATATATATATATATATATATATATATATATATATATATATATATATACACACACACCTATATATATATATTTCTCTAAGGAACATATACTGTATACAAATTATTTATATATGAAAATTTGCAGTATTTTTATATACACAAATATTAACTGATAACTGTATTTTCATATTTGCAGTATTTTTAATTTTAACGACTAAATGCACTTTTGTGGTAAAACTATTAAAATACTCAGGTACCCAGGTAGTGCCCGAGTTACAATAATTCACCTTACGATAATTCGACTCTGTGATGAGGTAAGCAATTAATACAAATACGACAATAATTATAAAATATTTTAAAATTTCATGCAGGCACAGCCAGCATCATACAATCAGGCAGCGAGAGAGACCAAATTACAGGTACTCTATATTCTCTTTTACTTTTTTAACTAGAAGATGGGTTAAAGAGATGGAGGAAAGAAGCTGGTCTGTTGTAATTTGGTCTCTCTCGCTGCCTGATTGTATGGTACTCTATAGTCTCTTTTACTTTTTTAACTAGAAGATGGGTTAAAGAGATGGAGGAAAGAAGCTGGTCTATTGTAATTTGGTCTCTCTCGCTGCCTCATTGTATGATGCTGGCTGTGCCTGCACGAAATTTTAAAATATTTTATAAATATTGTCGTATTTGTATTAATTGCTTACCTCATCGCAGAGTCGAATTATCGTAAGGTGAATTATTGTAACTCGGGCACTACCTGGGTACCTGAGTATTTTAATAGTTCTACCACGAAAAGTGCATTTAGTCGTGAAAATTATATGAAAATACAGTTATCAGTTAATATTTCTCAGTGAAAAATACTGCAAATTTTCCACAATATAAGAATATACTGTATATACAATATTATCGGATACAGTGGAGTAAAGCATAACATTTTAAATGATCCATGGAAAAGATGCATATTCATTATGTTGATGTTTGTATAATACGATATTAATATGTGAATACAGAGTACCGTATAATGTAGGCTAGGCTACCGTATAAGTATAAGATATACCATAGTGTAGGCTAAGTTAATTCTTGTCTGTTATTCAATTTCTCTTTGTACTGAATTATCATAAATCACATTGCATGAACCTCCAGAATTAGCTGATATTAATAATTAATATACCATGTATGTATAGAGTATACTTTATAGTGTAGGCTAGGCTACCACATATGTATACATGGTACCGAATACCCTAGTGTAGGCTAGCCTGTATTCGAGATACATTTTTCTAACAAACAATGGATTTTTTGGAACCTAACCCTATTGTAAATATGATAACCTAAGCATTTTTAGAGTTTTTCTGTGTTTGAACTATCAAAATGGGCAGTTCTAAGTGTTTTTAGCAGGGTTTTAAGTATTCGTGGATTTTTGCTATTCGTGGGGGGGGGGGAGCACACATCCCTGCAAATACAAGGGGTTTACTGTATATATATGTGTGTGTGTGTGTGTGTGTGTGAAAACTAGGGTAGGTCAACAATCGCGAAAACCAAAACCGCTTAGGCTAATTCAATGTGTGATAATTATTAATTAAGACTAGACCACCCATGACCTGTTTGGTAAATTTTTTAGTTACTACTGTACATTTTTAACAAAAGGCCCATACTCAAACCCATACCCATTCCCATATCCGTACCATACCCATATCCATACAATACCCATACCCATAATGATACCCATGCCCATACCAATATCTGTACCATACCCACATCCATACCAAAACATGCCATACCATACCATACCCATACCCACAGGCAAATTAACCCTACTAATAACAGTCAGCAAAAGTCTACAGGCAGCACAGGCCCTTTTACCTTCCAGTGTGCAAACAAACAAACAGACACTTCAAAGTTTTAGTATTATACTAGATGATCTGTGACTTGTTGGGTCACTTTTTTATTTACTACATTTTTAACAAAAGGTCCATACCCATACCAATATCCATACCATACCCATATCTATATCATACCCATACCTGTATGGGTAATATACCCACACCCATACCCATACCATACCAGTATCCATATCTGTACCATACTCATAGCCATACCCATT
Source organism: Macrobrachium rosenbergii (assembly GCF_040412425.1). NCBI lineage: Eukaryota > Metazoa > Arthropoda > Malacostraca > Decapoda > Palaemonidae > Macrobrachium > Macrobrachium rosenbergii. The sequence continues at coordinate 21,135,856 of NC_089751.1, read as the reverse complement.
TCCATTTCCATACCCATACCTATACCATACCCATACTGATACCCATACCAATAACCATATCTGTACCATACCCATACCAATGCCCATACCCATACCCATACCAATACCATACCATCCCCATACCCATGTCTGTACCATACACATACCCACAGATAAATTAACCCTACTATTAGTCAGCAAAAGTCTACGGCAGCACCAGCCCATTTATGGGGGAGGCAGAGGGAAGGGGTGAGGGGGAGGGAAGGGGTGAGGGGGATGAGAGAAGGGGAGGGGAAGGGGAGTAGGAGGATGAGGGGGAGGGAAGGTGGAAGGGGGAGTAGGAGGGGAGTGGGGGGAGGGGGGGGAGAGGGAAGGTGGAAGGGGGAGTAGGTGGGTGAGGAGGAAGGGATGAGGAAGGTGGATGGAAGAGTGAAGGGAGGGGAAGTAGAGGGGAAGGGGAAGAGATGGGAGGGTGAGTGGGGAGGAGGAGGGAGGGAATGGGGAGAGGAATGGAAGAGAAAAGGGGGGGAAGGGAAGATGGAAGGGGAGGGAGGGAAGATGGAAGGGGGAGGAGGAGGAGGAAGGGAGGAGGGGAAGGGGAGGAGAGGGGGAAGGGAAGGGAGTGGGGAGAGGAAGGGAGGGGAAAGGGGGATGGAAGAGGGAAGGGGAGGGAAGGAGAAGGGAAGGACACAGCTGAATTAACACTTGATCTTGTGCTTGGGGAGAAGAGGGAGAGTGGGAGGGAGAGGGATATGGAGGGGGAGGGAAGAGGGAAATGGAGGGGGAGGGAAGAGGGAAGGAGAGAGGAAGGACACAGCTGAATTAACACTTGATCTTGTGCTTGGGGAGAGGAGGGAGAGGGAGAGGAGGGGAGAGGGAGAGGGAGAGGGGGGGGGGGGAGGGGAGGGGGATGGAAGAGGGAAAGGGACAGGGAGGGAAGAGGGAAGGGGAGGGGAAGGACACAGCTGAATTAACACTTGATCTTGTGCTTGGGGAGAGGAGGGATAGGGAAGGGGAGGGGGAGGGGATGGGAGAGGGAAAGGGGCAGGGAGGGAAGAGGGAAGGGGAGGGAAGGGCACTGCTAAATTAACACTTGATCTTGTGCAGGGAGGGAAGGGGGGAGGGAGAGGGGAATGGAAGAGGGAAAGGGAGGGAGGATGGAAGGTGAGGGCATGGGGTAGGAGGAAGGGGAGGAGAGGGGGAGTTTTCGTATTACGTATATAGTTAGATAGATAGATAATTGACAGAAAGTCAGCCAGCTTCTCCCAACACCACTTGCTATTCACACACATTAAGAAAATGGATTCTCTTCTAATGATGTGAGCAGTCTGTACCTGAACATCATGAAATTTGAATTTTGGGGGCTACTTTGAATGGCCCACTGTACCTTTAAAATTCATTATTTCAAAAAACAAACCCCGGAAGGCACCCCTCCAAATACAAGCTTTCAAAATACTAAGTTTCGCGGCCATATCTTCTACTGTTATTACTCTACAGGTATGTTAGGACCATCACCCACCCACCCACCCACCCACCCACTTCCACATTGCCTGAAGGCCAAAAATCGATATCTGGATCTCTGGAACGGCTTAAAGGTATTTCGATGAAATTTGGCACAATTAGATACCCTAGTGGGAAACCCCTAAAGCCAGAGTTTCATCCCAGTCAGTTAAATACTTCCAGATTTATAGAAGACCAAGATCAGGGTTTTTGTGTACTCAGAGTTGCTGGGCCTTACTGACTGCCAACTACCGTGGTGGTTGATGACTGACAACTTCCTGAATTATCAAATAAAGCTCTGCAGTCACGGGAACAGAGTAACTGACTGGATCCATGCCAACTGATGCACTATTGTGGCTCTCAGGATGACCTGCCTTAGACAATAAAATATAAATCTTAATAATAAAATTTATTTGGATATACTTATCTAATGTTAAAGATAGCTTATATCTCTGTGCAATAGGCAAGTCAGCTATCAAACAGAAGATCAAATGGCTGCCTGATGACAGTCTAGCACACACGTTCTCCACCAGGTGTGTTTCGAACGTTTTAGCTTGTCAGAATTCTCCTTGTGGGGAGGCTGGGTGGGATCTTCTTTAATAGCAGATAAGTATCCAAATAATAAATTTTATTATCAAAATTTATATTATGATGGAAGAATCTTGCTTTTAAAAACAAAAATAAAATGCTGATCCTGAAAGCCTATGTAGGCTTGAAGATTACTCAAAATCAGCGATAACATGTCACCGAAATCCGGTCTCCAATTGGCAAATTTAAGAACAAAGCTGACATTGACACTCAATGTTGACTAGAGTGCTGGCAGAAACAGAATGAGGTTGTCTGCTAGTAGTTCCTGGTATTCCCATTAGTGGGCGGGACCAGTCACCTGCACTATACTTTGAGGCGTTACCTGCAAATTTTTTAATTTACGCTGCCGTGCAAGCTAACTATAGGCTATGTAATTACTTGGTAAGTCACTTATATAAAATTATATTTTATATATAAGGGGGAGAGAGTGAAGGAAACAACCACAAATTTATCAGCCAACGTGAGTCAAAGAAGACCACAGATTTATCAACCAACATGAGTCAGCAAGGAAGTAGAGAGAGAGAGAGAGAGAGAGAGAGAGAGAGAGAGAGAGAGAGAGAGAGAGAGAGAGAGAGAGAGAGAGAGAGAGAGAGAGAGAGAGAGAATTTACCCAATTGTATCCAGTCTACTAAATATTCCATCTATACTGCCCACAAGCACAAAGCAAAATTACGTTCCCTTCCATTCGCCACACATGGATATACAGTGAATGTTGCCATGTAACACCTTTTTACCTATTTCAGAGAGAGATTACACTCGTTTCCAAAGACTATACTAAATTTTTTTATGATCTATTTGAGAGAGAGACTATATATATATATGTGTGTGCATGTATGTATACACAGTATATATCCAAATGGCTGAATCTATAGCCAGCAATAATGTTTGTTTGCTTCATCACACACCTGGCAGTGCCAATACTGTTTGGTTTGCTCCAAACCCTTCAAACCAAATTTACGAAATCATAAGAGATCTAGAGCTGAAAAGATGGAGGTTGGTAGCAAACTCATACCGCCTTCATGTACCTGGTACTATGCAATAGTCTTGAATGGTGGCATTTCCCATACCACAAACAAATTGTCGGTAAAGAAGAGGCTAAACACTAAACAGTTTCCTAACTTGCTCTTACGACTGTTCACCCATTCCCAAAGGCTCTACTTCTGTGATAACGCACCTTACCATAATCCATGTTAACTTATTCACTTCAACAGGAGCCAAGATAGAGGTAAACTAGAGGGCACCGGTTAATGGATTCATCTTCAGCAAGTGGAAATGGAACTGCGCGAGCTATGCAGTTTAAATACCATGGGGAATCAACCAAAAGCATGGTTGAAACTCCTCAAGTCTAAATGGAGGAACTAAGATGGAAGAGGTGACCATGCTGGAACATCAGCAATGATGCCATGGAATGCTGGAAAACAAAGCCAGATGGAGTGAATGGGTATTCGGGTGGAGAAGGAGAGGATCTTGGAATGACGTCATCAGGTAACCGTGACGACAGACAGTGTCATCTGCACAACACTCAAGAGGCAATTACCGAGAAGCAAGAGTTGTTCTGACACCTGGTTAACTCCTTCTACAAAAGGAAGTGGCTGAAGAGGAAATGCCGCTATTACAAATAATTGTTACATGATCATGGATTTGAGACAATACAGGGGAAAACTGAGAAAGGGGGGAGGGATATTGTTTGCACGGAGATGATATTGGGAGAATAAACTAGTATGCGACTAAGAACTACTGGGCATACATAATAAGACTGTAACCCTAAATAACTCTACAGTTTACACCCATCTTATATCTCTCGCTAGCCGGGTGACACGTGAACTAGTGAATGCATGAGCTAACAACCAATCAACTCAGAGACGGTTGAGTGAGGTGGCGAAGTGCACAGACCTTGTTCCCGAGACATGCCTTGGTTCCCTGTCAGAGAAGATGATGAACTGACGCAGGGCAGTCCAGGCGGTGGGCTACAGACAGATGCCAAGGCTCCGACACCTTCTCTCTCTTATAAATACATGACTATGATAAAAGAATATACAGTATCTCAGTTACTTATATTTTCCTCCAGAACCACACAGGGAGCAAAGGTAGGTGGAGCAGAAAGAGAGACAGAGAGGAATTAACCTAGGCTCTCAGGTAGGCTTAATGGAGGAGGAGGTGAAGCAACACCGGAAGACAAAAGGAAAAGACTTAGTAGGGTTCTGGTGTGCCCTAACAAATTGTCTACGTAAACTATCTTCCAAAAATTTAAAATTTCACAAATAATGAGGCAAACACACTTACATCACCCCTGAGCTGCATGACAACCTTTACTACAAAAAGGGATTATTAAAGGAAATAAAAACATGTTTACCGTACTGAAGCCATGAGGATTATTTCCAAAAAAGGTAAAAGCTCAGGAATCAATTGAGTGTGCACTGACTTAAGCTATCTTGGACATAAGTGTGTTTTGCCTTCAAACACCACAGAAAATTTTTAAAACTCCTCCTCTTGAAGGAATAAGTCTGTCTGGGTAAACCCTCAGTAGTTCAAACTGGACACAGGACACTCATTTCTTCATAGCCTACCTAAGCAATAGAAGTAGGCACTGTCACAATTCTGGGAAGCGCTTACACTTCAATATCTTTTCTCTAGGTAAAGAAAGAAAAGAGAGAGAATGTCACTAGAACAAAGCCCAAGAACAAGAAAGGGCTTGAAGTTCACTGTCACAAAACTAGGAAGGGGTTCACTACTCCTGTACAGTATATCTTTTCTCTAAACAAAAAAAAAGAGAGAGGTCGCCCTAGAACAAAGACCACATACAAGAGAGGGTCTGAAACTCACAATACACTCTTGCTGCAGCAAGAGCTAAAAAGTGTCTTCAAAGTTGTTAGGTGATGCCTTATCAAAAGGCTCAACTCAGGTTAAGGTAATCTCTGAAGGACTACATCTAAATTTCATCATAAATCAAGATAAGAAGATGAAATTTCCTGCACAAAAAATTGAAAACCTCTTCAAACTTTAAACTGTGAGCAATGTTCCAGCAGCATAATGTAGAACTGAAAGCAATGTAAAGTGGTATCCTTGATCACTGTGACAGAAAACTGCTTGGTGTACCTGAGATACTGGTAGAACTTCAAACAGGATCTCTAGTGGAACAGGTGCTGGATCTTATTCTGGACAAGCACCAAGATCAAAAAACTAACCATTGTTATTGATACACAAGTCTGCCAGTGGAGGGCCTTCTAGATTTAAGGATTGCTTCCTTGGCTCATAACTGACAACTGACAATCTCCATGCGGGTAGATGAAGCATGTGGATGTTTGAAGGAATTTCTTGAAAGACTGAAAAAATCTTTTCTGAACATAAGACGCCAAGGAACATCTAACATCAGGAAAGAAAGTTAAGGGAACCAACCCCTTGGAGCCATGAATGAGCTATGAAAATCATCACTGTGACCTGCAAAGCTCACAACTTGTTGAGTATTTCCTCAAACTGCAAGAAGAGGAAAAGCAAAAAGGTCTAGAATAGACCATTCTTGAATGAAGGCAACAACTGGCATCAACTGCCCATGCCTGAGGATCCCGGTATGAAGGGCAATAAACTGGTAGAGTAGTATTTTGGGCAGTCATGAACAGAAGGGTGTTTGGGTCTCTTCAAAGATTCCACAACTTCTGGCAAACCTGAGGAAGAGGAGATTCTGACGCCTTTGGTGAGAATAAACCAGTCGTCCAAACAAGAAGATGACTCCATACTGCTAAAACATCAACTCACAGGAGAAAACTTTATTTTGACTGAAGGTGTACCTGGAAGTGGAAGTATGTATCCTATATGTCAACAGAAATTATCTTTTTGGCCTTCAGAAAGACCACCGAGAGCAAACTGAAAGAGTCATTGAAAAGGGAGGCATATGAATAAACTTGTTGAGGTAGGAAATGCCCGTGGCTTGATGGCCTCGTTGCGTAACAATTGTCCAATCTCTCTTTCCAAACTCTGAACTTCTGTGTGAAGAGAAGGATATCAGGAAGATGATAGAGGTAAAAGAAACAACAAATGGAATAAAGTTTCCTTGCCTGAGAACCATCATTACCAAAGGTTCAACGAGACACTATGCCAGGCACTTCTGAAAGTCTGCACATGGGCTATGGAGGATCCGCAGAGCCTACTTCTACTTGAACTGGAAGTTCAAAACATCAGTTATGGTTACATGTGTAAACTTTACCACTTCCAATGTGAGCCAGAACACTTCTGAAGTACTGAAGCAGCACTTGATAGAAGTTTGGGAAATTCTACAAGGAAATGACATGCAAAAAAGGCTGTAGTATCTAATACTATCCTGATTCAAGGCATTAGGAGATCGCCGCAAACACATAGGGGTTAAGGAGACTATGATGAGCCACTTTCAAAAAATGGCTACTAATGGCTGAGCAGGGCTACTTAAAATGGTTTATACAAATCTGTTTCTGTTACTTTACAACTGAGTTGAGAAAAGGAAAAAGACATTCCACCCATTAGCCTCAGAGAAGGGCTATCAAGGAGAGAATACAAGTATGAAGCATCATCAAGAAATCTGCCTCTTCAGGATTAATATTTAACTATTATCAATATTATTAAATGTACTAAATACTGACAGAGGCGTAGAATATAATATCTGTCATAGATTGATATATCCACCCCTACGTCACAAAGGTTGGCCATAAAGCCATTAGGTGAGTATTTATTTTTGGTATGGTAGCCTAACCTATAGAATTTAGGCCTATGGTACCCTAGCCTAAGGTACTGTAAACAAGGGATAGCTTATCTTATTGTACTGTAGCCTATGTTGATTTTGACCTGTATGCCTTATAAAACATAGGCTACAAAAAAAGGGGGGGGATGTAGACAGAGTAGATAATATGCATACATACATAAGCCTATCTATATATAAATGCAAAAAACTTTACATATATATATATAAACATATATTACTCTTGAAGTACTCGAGCTGTAGTACTAAGAATGACGGATTCACAAAGAAAAGGGGTGAGGTCAGTGAATGTCACATAGGCACAAAAACTTTTGGAACTATTAGCAGCCTTCTTAGGTTTTTGTCCATCTGGTATTCTGAGATTCTGATTCCACTCCTTAATCACAATCATTATTTTCCAAAGTTAAATTCAACGGTACAGTATATGGGTACCCATTATTTAATCAACTGTGGTTATCTGTAGCCGGTGGGGAGGAGGGCATGGGACAAGTGACCTTGAAAAACACTTCATAAGTTCTTCCAAGTTAAAGCAAACTGTAATTTGATAACAACAATGAACACAGTCTCACAGTAAAGTGCTGAAAAAAGTGCATGAAGCAAACTTACTTGTCAAATAAGATGAAATCATGAAAAGGCAAAAAGGAGAGATGTTGGAAGAAAAAACAGCGTTTCGGAATGAGATGATTTGACAGGCAAATTGGGACACTATTCTTAATCACGGAAGTTAACCATTAATTTTTTCAGTATTAAAAATAAGAGGTTTGTAAACACTGTAGTAAGGACACACACGTTATTTAAACATTTGAAATGTAAACTATACATACCACAAAGCAGCTTATGAAGAGCAGATACTAAAGGTGGAGATGGATCTTGATGTTTGCTACCCAACCAAGAAACAAATAATGGACAGGATGCTAATGACTGCACTAGTGCATTCAAAAAACATGAATTTCCAATATTTGCTAAGCCAGGTATATTCCCTGAAATTACAATACAGTATTAAAACAAACACTTTAATTCTGAAGTTCATTACATGTTTTTGTGAATAAAAATATTTATAATTTATATGAGTAAAAATTGTCCAAAGGAAAAGTTAAGCCACTAGCTACACTGCCATATGATACATTTCTCCTTACGAAGCTTTCACCAACAACAAAATTTAACACTAATGTCATACAAGGTCAGTTACAGTATACAGGCCTATAATCATCAAATTAACATTTTCAGGATGAGCTAGCATGGTTTATTACAAGGTACAAAATAATGCAAAGGTCTTTTCAAAAAAAGTGGAGACTACTCAAGCCACTCACACTTCATACAAACAATGTACAGGTTGACCATCACTAATCCGGCAATCAGTAGTCCAGAACAATCAGTAATCCGGCACAAATTTCAGCTAGAGTAATTTCTAATGTTTCTGCACTAATTTTCAAATTTCCCGGTCGCAGCTGCGCTAACTAACTCGCTCTTGGCCACTTGATTTGGTGGTGCAGTGTGCTGCATCAACAAACTGGTAGCCTAGCCTACATTATACTGAACTCTATTCACATAACAGTATTATACAAAGATCAACATAACGAATGGGCATCTTTTTCATGGATCTTTTAAAAAGTTATGCTGTACTATACTGTTTCCAATTGCATATATTCTCATATTGCTTTTGTGTTATAAATTTCAATCAATGTTTTTTTTGGGAATCGATATCGCCGCATTTAACCAAGTTCAAAGCGCTTTTCTTGCTTCTAGTTAGCGTAAATGAATATGGATACTTTATTTATTTGGGACAAGGATATTTTTCGTTATACGAAGTGTTTTTAAGTCAAAATATAACAAATAGGTCTCGCTGTGAAATTAATTTAGCTATTTTTTCGTTAATATATGACGTTTGCGGGAATTGCGGCTGGCCATTTTGGGGGCATGTTTTTTTTTAGTAAAAAAAATCAAGATTCCGTTCGCTATTTTCTCTTGATTTCATCATAATACGAGCTTTACGTATTTATCTTTTATCGGCGTGAAAACATTATAATTTGTATTCTTTCATGCCCAGTAGTTTTGATTAAAATACATTCTCTCCAGCTTTATTTACGGTCGAGTTTCATCCATGTTGCCGATGCACGATAATTTATAGTCATTAGCAGCTTGAATAATGTTTTCTCAGCTTCAGCTACAACTTGCAGCTTAAAGTTACTGTAGCAGTATATTTCCCTGCTGATCTTTTCTCCAAAGCGAACAAGTGTATAGTGTAAAAAATATTTCAGTCCTATTGTACAGTACTTAACATCATTTGCAACATAACTACAGTAATTGTGTATTACCGTACGATGGTTGAAATACAAGCACAACAGTTGTTATCCGATATGATTATTAGCTAACCCCATCGTAAACTCGAAATATCCTAAGTCGAATTATCATAACTCGAGCACTACCTGTATTTGATAATTGTCTTTTCTTTATTAACCAACTTGTACTGATTTATGGGATATTTTAATTCTAGGATGAGGTTCTTAGCTACTTTGTTTCGTGTATTCTAACCTAATAAATGGCTAATCTGGCAAAATGGCTAATCCGGCACCCTCTAGGTCCAAATGATGCCGGATTAGTGATGGTCAACCTGTATAACCTTTACAGGCACAAAATAGCAAGGAAGGCCTTCTCTTTGTTGACCAACCTCAAGGACAGAGCTGGAGAATAGGAATACAAGGGCTGGTGGGAAGGCTTGAAGAATGAGGTAATGTTGTTTTAAGAACATCAGAAGCTACAAGTTCTCTTAAACGAAGCTTCCACAATGTTACCAGAAATCCTAAGGCAACTAATTTGTGACTGAGGTCAAAGCACCAAACAAGTTTTGAACATGGACAAGATGAGCTTCTTCCTGAACATAAAATTTAGATCACTTTTCAAAGCTGAATATCTGATTCTTTTGAGAGAAACAGCAGGAATTACTGCAGTTGCAGAGGTTTTTAATGTTGAAGGTTTTGCTGTACCAGTACTATTAAAAGCACTATGCTGAGTACCATAAGATTCATCTTAACAATTTTTTCATTTTACTGACAATTTTTGGAAGGGATGAGTCTCTGATTAGTTGGTACCCATAAGCTATTTATTTGCTATATATTCATGTATGCTTATTCAACATTCTCTCCCAAATCAATAAAATATATTAGAACAGTCATAACTTTAGCCATTCATTTCCAATGATAATTTACAGCATTCCTTAGTTCTTAATTTGCACTTTCTTATATTAAAATTCAAATGTCTACTGTAATTTTGCATGTTCAGTTTCTTCACAAAGTAAACATTCAAAAGAAAAAGATCTAAAATTTCCTTATCAGAGAAGCCTTGTACAGTAATTCCTCTGAATAAATCACTTCACTGACCTGACTAAAGAAAATATCTGGCTTCAGAGATATGATGACATCTTGAGATGGTCTCAGATTGAGCAGAATGACAGCTTGTGAGTCATCTTTGACCTTGCTCATGACATTTCTTCCACATTTTTTTTATAATCTCCATTTGTATTCTACTAATCCACCTTTCAAGATAATACTACATTCTGGTTTGTAATTTAGGATGTACCATAACAATATGGGTTGCTCTCTTTCTGTAAGAGTTACTGGCAGGTGTATCCTAAGTAAGTCTGGAATGTAGTCTGATAATAAAGACAGGAAAACCAGTAAGAATGCAGTGCTGCTGCTCCACAGAAGGAGTAAGACGGAAGAATATATAGGCTAAAGGCCAGTCACACTACCATTTAACCCCAGCATCATGCCCCTCAAGTACCTTGGGCGAGATGCTTCTGTCTGAAAGGAACTGGGTGCTTACCCAACCTCCTGAGCAACCTCAGAGGTCCCAGAGAAAAGGAGACTGGAAACCTGTGGGTGAAGTCCCAAGATAGGATGAGGTGAAAGTTGTCTGCTTTTGACACTTGCTCATTGTCACTGAAAATTTACTCTGAAATGCCAGGAATGGTTCCATGTCCCTGACTTCAAAAGTTTTCATGTGAGCTGTTCAAGTGATTACTTGTCAGGCATGTCTTAAGATCATCTCAAACATTAGAATGCCAGAAAGAAGGAAGATATTCTACACTTACTTCCTGTGTTTGCTGGTACTAATTAGAGGCACCGACACTCTTGACTTCAGAAGTTAGGTCCTACTTTGGTAGCATACACAGCTCACAATGAGTATGGAAGCCTTTGGATAGAGGAAAAAAAAAGGCTCATTTTTCTTGTAAGACTGACAAAACCTGCTTTGTCAACAGGGGAGAAGGAAAAAATTTTCCCCCTTGTTGATGTAAGTCACTGACGATATGTTGTCACTCAACAACAGTACAAAATGATTCATCAAACAGTCTTGGAAGTGCAAGGCTAGCTTTCTTTCCAAAGAGTTAATGTGCGGATACAGATTGCCCTCAGCTCAAACACTTGAGATGAAAAAACCCCAAAGCTATGTTCCTCACACCCCCTCCAATGTGGCTGTGAGCAGACACATTTCGGGAGGGGAAGAGTTCAAGGGAACTCCCATGAGCAAGTTCCTGTTGTCTAGCAATCATTCAAGATGGGAGGAAGGATTGCTTAGAAATGATCAATACTGCTTCAGTTGTCACCATAGCAGGCAAAGAGGTCACTCATGTGGGATGAACCTTCCTCAAATATGACATGTGGCCCAGGAGAACCACCAAAGCCAAGGTATAACTGACAGGAAAGAGTACCTTGGAGTTTTGTTTGCTGCTTGGAGATGAGAACAGACTTCTCCCTGATTATCACAATCCCCAGATAATGGCAAAATGTGAGCAGATGATCTCTGTCTGAAGTTAATCCACCTCTGAGGATGTCAGAACAAACAAGTTTAATACGTAATGAAGCACACGTATACTACTTGAATGAGTCTATACTGAAAGCAAGGGTCGACACTCTCGTGAACACCCACCCATGAAAACATTTGCCAGCCTAAAGAATGAAGCTTGAACTGTTAAGCAGTCCCACTGAAGACAAGTGGTGGTCCTTCCAGGGTCCTACGCCAGTTACTTCACTGCCTGCTTATGTGAACACCCAGAACCAGTTGACACCCGACAAGCTGAAGACATACCCATAAAGGAGTTCTGAGCCATTGTCAACTGAATCGAACACTAGAACTAGTAAAGGGTATAGTGAATAGGTATGTGCTGAAATGCAAATGCAACCAAGGGCTGGCAGTGAGCCATAGGCCAGGTAAGGAGCAGCACAATCATATGAAATCAGACTAGGTAGAAGCCTAATGCTTGCCGACCCCTTGACTTTACATGTACATTTTGGCGACCATGAGTGCACTGATCAAGAGGGTAGTATTGGCTGGGGCAGGTTATGGAGTGTACTCAGTATGACTAGTGCCAGTCATAATTTGGGTCAGCCACAGGTGCCCTAGCGCCACTAGGTTGGCCATCACAGATGGGTCAACTACAGCTCAGAATTTTTTTCTGAATACGTATAGATCTTCCATGACTCGTGTTTCACCTTTGATACTGTGCAGTATCCAGCATGTAAACACACTGTCCAAGGACTATAACACACTGAGCAAGGGGTAATGCTGGCACTACCATACATGGGTTATGAGTTTGCTCCTTTCCTGTTCACGGAAACATCTTGTCTAATCAGTATCGATGGTAAAACACAAGTTGAGGAAGATCTGTACTCAGAACAAAGTTCTGAGCTTTACTTGAGTAATCTGCACAACTCTCTCAGATCTGTGGTCACACTGAATGATACGCTTACATAAAAGACTTTTTTTTTGTAATCCAGTATAAACAAATATTCAAACCTAATATCTTTGTGACAACCTGTTATGTTTAATTAGAAGCTGATCATACTTTGTCACAAATGAAGTATTTCAGACATCATCATTTGTGCCACAGTCTGACAATTATCAAGAGAAAGGCAGATGTCAACAGTAAGTCAGAAAAATAAGAGTTAAACCCTTCAACAACTACAGCCATGGTACAAGTCCACCTGCAGTGATGTCTAAATAGCCTAGCAGTGCTGCCAGAGAAAAAGTAAAGCTGACACTTTCGTGAGTGTGTGGATTTCAGATCCTCTCACTCACTTATTGCTAGTTTACTACCTTGTTACCAAGCTTGACCAGACCAGCTTTGCTGAAGGTAAATCTAGGCCCATATGAAAGATTTTTAATTATTCATGAAAACAAACATGATTTCATCATGGTATCAAGCCAATTAGGATATATTAAGTGATCACAAGTGATACTTTAGGCATAAAAAGGAGTGAAATAACTAAAATGACAACATTCATTAGGCTAAATATGGAGTAAGGCTATTCCTGAAAAAGACCAGGTCTGTACATTAATTATACTAGTATTAGGCTAAGCTGTTCATTTGCAGCAATTTTGGCACTGAAGTAAAATGTCATGTGTATGCCTGAAATATCCATTAGCATAAAATATGGGTTAAACAGAAGATTACCTCGCCCCTCTAGGTTCAGTAACTACCAGTTTACGTGCAAAATGGGCGCCATGTTTAGTACCTGTCCCTTGGGGATGAGTGCAATTATACAAAAAAAGATGGTATAAAAAACATGAACAAAAGATATAAATGTAATCAAATGCATAAAAAAGGCAGTAAACTCACAATTTTTGAAAGTTTATTGTATTTTTCCTAACTATACAAACCTGAGGTCCTTTACATTAGGAATTATTTACGGCAAGGTTGGACATGGCTGTAAAACTCTTGAACAAGGCGGTTAGGCAGTAACTACTGTCAGGTAAGCAGGAATACCCGCCTGCCCAGATGTAAACATTCCAATTTGCCTTCCGACCCAAGTTCAGATTGAGGGGTGGCATGAGGCAGGCAGGCATAAAAATGTAATGTAAAGGACCTCAGGTTTGTATAGTTAGGAAAAATACAATTTACTTTTAAAAAATGTGATTTTTTTCGACACAATATACCAACCATCGGTACTTTACATTAGGAAGACTCATTGGTTGGAGGGAGGAATCTGAGTGAGTCTTGAACTGAATGGAGTCCTGCACACCTGGGCTACCCCTCCTGGTCGAAAGAGCAAGGAAGAGTACTGTGCCTCTGACATAATGATCGGAGTGTAGGAACTGCAAGATCAAATGTCAGATACTGAAACTTTTTGCATGAGTGAGGAAACGTAAATAGGCTGGGAATAATCTAAGAGTTGGAGGCAGTAAGGAAAACCCTATCTCCGCCAGAGTCTCCTTCCTCCCTTTGCAAGAGGAAGGAGTGGAATTGCCTCCATGATTCTAGAAGAAAAATAGAACGGGCGCTCGATGTGTAGTCTTACTGCATCAGATGCCAGATCCAGCAAGTGCCAGTTCGAGTCCTATTCTCATCCCGAAGGAGGAGAAGTAGGAAGACGAGGGAGGAGGAGGAGGAGGAGAAGCCAGTCAATCTCGGGATCCTTCTCACTTCCAGAACCTTCCAGAACCAACACCTTAGGTGAAATGCTACCTGTCCTCTTGAAGGAACCGGGTATGACAACACAACTTGTTGAGCAGCCACCACAGGGCCAAGGAAAAAAGGTTCCAAGGACCTGTGGGCATGACCGAAGGTAGAAGACAAGAGTGTGGTCTAGGAGAGCATGTCTTGCTTCTAGACTGACAGAAACTTCCAGAATGCGAGGGATAGTCCAAGCCAGTGACTTCGTGCACTATTGGGTGGAAAGTACCGGTATCGTTGTCGCCAGCTGCCGAGTACTTCCTTCAATCGCTTCATGAAGCCTGGAGAAAAATGTCCTTAGACACTTCTTCCTTGGGAGAGATAGTACTAGCAAAAATGCTGACGACATCCAGGTTAGGAATGTTGAGCCTTTTCGGAAAGTAACACAGCTCCCTAATAGGACAAAGTAACGAATGATCTGGATCATCAATACAAAGTCCAAGGAGGATGGGAACAAGGACTCAAACCTGACAATAGATGTTGATGGATTCAAGGAGGACGGTAACAAGAAGGACTCGGGCCTGACAACAGATGTTGACTGATTCAAGGAGGACGGGAACAAGAAGGACTCAAACCTGACAATAGATGTTGATGGATTCGGAGTCCACTACAACATCAGAGAAGGAGTTGAGGTATTGATCCTCTTCACCTGTTCTTCCATCTTCTATCCCAAGGCCAGAGCGAGACAGCAAGACCGAGGAAGCTTCTCATCAGTAGCTAAATCTCGACTGAGGAGAAAAGGGCTACTTCAGATAGAAGACTAGGTCGCAAGGGCCTACATTCTTCACAACTGAAATGGAGAGAAGCAACCCTTGGCGGAGAAGAAGAGGAAGTCCAGACTTGAAGAGCTAATATCCAGCTATATCCGTTGCTGCTCTGTGATAAAGCCTATGCTTGCAAGGGAAGCTGGAAAGTCTCCCAATCCTGAACACACAGGGATATACTGCCTGAAGAACTGCTTCTTGTGTAGCTGCTACAGGAGGTTGGGTCACGGAGAACTCTTCTCGATGCGTTGGAAGTAGAGCTATCAGGTCGGGCGAAAGGCAAAGTGTCTTTTTGACGAAGACATTTAGTGCACTTACGTCCAAAACGGGTCTCCAGTCCCCCAATGACTTGGGTACTGCAAAGAGATGGTTGTAGAATCCCATAGAATGAATGTCCTCTACTACCTCTATAGCCTCTTTCTGAACAAGAGACTCGACCTCTGGCAAAAGAGCAGCAAATCTCTCTGAGCCTGGAGAGTAAGCTGTCAATTTGACAGGCTTGTGGACTAGAGGAGGTTTGTTCAAAAGGGGACAGTGTAGCCCTCCTTCAGGACAGACACCAGGATTCAGCTCCCTTTTGTTCCCACCTTTCCCGAAAGCGGAGGAGCCGCGCTCCTACCTGAGCATGGAGGAATATATTTTCATTTCTTGGTGGAAGAATTGGGGGGAAGACTTCTTGATGGAACGCTGTGGGAAACGGGTATATACTCTTGTTCTAGTATGTACTCTAGAACAGGAGCTCTGAAAGGGAGTAGGCTGCAGTGGAGACGAAGATCTGGGAGGAAGAGCTGAAGAATCCTTGGGGCGTCGCGCAGATTGGGAAAGCAGGTCGTGAGTGTTCTTTTTCTGCAGGTCAGAGGCAATGTCTTGTACTGTAGCCTGAGGAAAAAGATGTGTCTTGTCCAAGGGGGAGAAGAGGAGGGCCAATCTCTGAGACAGAGCGATGCCTCTTGAAGTAAAAGAACACC
The DNA here is from genome assembly GCF_040412425.1 of Macrobrachium rosenbergii. NCBI lineage: Eukaryota > Metazoa > Arthropoda > Malacostraca > Decapoda > Palaemonidae > Macrobrachium > Macrobrachium rosenbergii. The sequence goes on along the minus strand of NC_089751.1, from coordinate 21,119,881 downwards.
AAAGCTCTCTTTTCTCAAGTACACCCATGGTGTAAAGACCAGGTACCTCCTGTGTACTGTCGCGAACACCCCCGTCAATACAGGAAACTACTCCTAAAAGAGGTCCATAGAAGTGTCTTGGGGTAAAAAAGGAGCAGTCTCTAATCTTGCACACTAGCGCGCCCACCTCCCAGTCCAGAAGCTCATCACTTCGAAAACCTTTATATTCTTGAGAAGGTACGCTAGTTCCATAGCTGAGAACATAATTTTGGCTGAGGAGAAAGCTGATCTCCTAGCTGAGTCAATAAGGCCGGAGGAGTCTCCCTGAGAGGAGGCAGAGACTCCCAGGGAAGGCGTTTCTCCCGTTGCATAAAACCTATAACCTGACCTAGACAACTTGGAAGGTGGGAAACAAAAAACTGCTTTACCTTGCTCCCTCTTCTCAGAGAACCACCCTTCTACTGCGTTCAGTGCCTTCTTTGCTGAAGAGGAGAGAACCAATTTCGGTAACCTCAAAGAACCAGCTGAGGGAGCTTCTACAAAGAAAGTCGAAGCAGGAGAGGAGGGAGTAGCTGGTGAAAAGAAGCTTGGGAAGGTCGCTAGCAGGAATCTCAATAACGAAGAGTACGCTGACGAAGGAGCATCTTGATCTGGAACGACCTCTTCAGAAGAAGAAACAGGAGAAAGCGATAAGTCCGCTGTTGTCTGAGCTGTAGGAGGAGCTTTCTGAAGCAAACTTAAAATATCTAGTTTTCTCTGAATCGGGTCAACTGAAGGAGGAACACTGTCTGAGATGACACTACAATGATGGGGTGGAGGAGCAGGTGCCAACGGGCGCTCAGGGAGCACTGTAGAGACGGGAGCCAATGACGAAACTTGATGGCGAACGAGCGCCAGTGGGACCTCATCTGTAAACGGGAACTTGGGCGCTTCGATGTTAGTTGCTGGCCGCTAGGGGCGCTGATTGTAGAGGTGAAGGTGCTGGGTGTGCAACTCCTGAAGAAGGGGTTCCCTTATGCAAGGCGCTTCGGTGCCAGTTTACGATCATTGTCTGATGTAGCAGAAGAGAATTGCTCCGGGCTATCCCAATGACTGCAAGAAGGGCGAGCTGAATCCTTGCTCTTCTTACAAGGAACAGGCGAAGAAATCTTGAAGTCCATTGCACGCCTTTTCAGCAGGCGACTTGTCTACACAGCACCGTGAGTGCCTGGAACTAAATCTTTGGAGCTGGAGGACATACAGTTAATGCTCACTTGAAGGACTTTCCAACGGCCTTTTGGTTGCAGTTTGGGATTCATCAACAGACTGAACCGAGGGGGCGACTGCTTGGAGACAGACCCCACCAACCTACCTTAGGCCACCAGTTTGACTCCTCCCAGGTGCTGGGGACTATGTCAGGGACCTTGGCCTAGGAGAATCGGTGGGCCGAACAGCCACCTCCTCCACTGCCACTGCACTTGCACTGGGCACCACAGGGCGCTCTGACTCACTTTTATCCATTAACACTTTCACAGATGACACTAATTTAGAAGTCGATTGCACGATTAATTCAAAGCGTGTCGATTTTTGACTCCAGACTGATGATGGTGTTGGGACTGGAAACGTGAGAGCCAGGTAAAGGAAAGGATTGCACAGGTGAAGGAGATGAAACGGGATAGGAAGAAATTACAGGTGCAATTGCATCCGATTTAGCGGATGAATCCTGACTAGCTAAGCTTTACTAGATTCCCTAGCAAGAGCTTTCCTCTTCCTATCTCTAACTAGTCTCTTAAGATGTGAATCTAAAGTCTTCCACTTCTTTAAATCCCAGTCACTACAGTCCTCACATCGTAAATCCACTGAACAAGTTTGTCCCCTACACCGAACACAAACAGTGTGAGATTCGTAGGACTCTTTAGTTTTATCTAAGTATACCGTAGTTTTACCAGACCACTGAACTGATTAACAGCTCTCCTAGGGCTGGCCCGAAGGATTAGACTTATTTAACGTGGCTAAGAACCAATTGGTTACTTAGCAATGGGACCTACAGCTTATTGTGGAATCCGAACCACATTATAGCGAGAAATGAATTTCTATCACCAGAAATAAATTCCTCTAATTCTTCATTAGCCGGCCGGAGAGTCGAACTCGGGCCTAGCGAGTGCTAGGCCACAACTCTTCCGACTCGCCCAACAAAGAGCTGGATTCTTTAGTAAGTCTAGTATTGCAGCCTTTGCTACAATACCTAATACTAGAACTAATAGTGTCAGACATCCTGGAAAATTATACAGACAAGTAAAAAAAAACGAGCAAAAAGTTGTAAACCAATGATCAACACTCGCCTAACACTATCTAAATTGTGCCAAAAGGCTAGAAAATAAATACTTCACCAATCGTAGATAGAACAAACAACCAGCAAAGTATAAATTTCAAAATTCAAGCTGCTGCCAACCACAGTCCTTCAACCACAGCCAGCAGAAACAAATTGAAGCTCTTTGCTATGTTGCACCTCTTCTTCCACCCGAAAGTTGGTGGGGCACATTGCCATAACCAAAAATAACTAGCGTGACCCGCAATTTCAAAATTCTAAGCTGCTGGTTAAAAGAAACTAATAGCTATATAATTACTGGGTAAGTTACTTATATAAAACCCAGGGGTAAGTGAATCGGTTCCTGAACCCAAAGGTCGGGAAGAGCCAACGAGAGACCAACTGTCTTGTCGGAAGGAGGTAGTCCGTAGATGCCCAAAGGGCTTCATCAAGGGGGAAGAAGCAGCCTTCCTTTCCTTCAGCTGATGGAGGTCTATCCAGTTTTCCGGGACCTCCTCGAACCTCTGGAGAGGAAGAGAAGAGGCAGCATAAGATGAAATCGAAGATAAGCTGAAGAAGATGGCGGCTACCTCCACAGGGCGACTTCCTTTGCCTTCACTCCGACATCTTCTACAGGATGGTGGACACGAAACATCATAACCTCCAGGGCAGCTAGGCATGATCACAACGGAAGCAGCCGGGACACGACCACCAGGAGAAGCAGCAGGCACGATCAAGACAGCTGATGCACCAGCTACGGAAGTGTTTCGGAAGGCAGGAGCTACAGCAATGGCCAGGAAAGTCACATGAATGTCACCAGCAGCGACAGAAGCGATCAGGGTGGCTGCGGCAGGAGACCAGGAGGAGCAGCCCAGAGACTTGTCGCTGAGTCAACAGGAGCAATAACACAAGAAGCACAGCAGGAGCAGATGGGACCACAGATATGCCAGAGGCAGTGTCACAGCATACATGAAGGCCAGCAATGACGGCAATCGATCCACATCAGAGGCAGTGCCACAGCATACACAAAGGCCAGCAATGACAGCAATCGATCCACATCAGTGGGACACAGAGTTGGAATGACCCCAACGTAGACCTATGCCATTCCAACCAGGTACTGTGGTCAATCCTGAAGCAAACACTGTATGAATGTCGGGACTCCTTCCAGCAAAGATATCCCAACTGAGATACTGAGATATCCAGCCAACTACTGCTGCGCCTACGATGCTCACTGTCAACCTGAAAGAAAAAGCAAAGATGATTAGTACAGTGAGACTCCTCTCGCTCTGAGGGGAGCTGCCTACAAAGTGAGAGGAGGCCCCTGAGAAGAGGTCACCTGACTGCAACCCCCCCATCACAGTCTTCGCCCGGCGAGCGAAGAGGGCGAAGGAGAGATAGAAGGAGAACCCACAGGGAGAGAGAGAAGGAAGGAGGGAGGCTACCAAGGGCACCGTGGAAGCAAAACTTACCGAAAACACCGCAACCTCCGCAACTCTTCCAGAGCGCAGGCGGTGAAGAACAGCACTCAGCACAAGTAGAAAAGGAGCAGTCATGCCCTTGTATATGGTGGGCGTGAGCCCAAGAAGAGGGGTGAACTTGTTACGTCCCGATCAATGAAGGGGAGCAAAGTTATTACGTCCCAATCTAATATATGCAAACATACAGGGGAACGCCTTCAGAATCTAATTAAAGGGCTTCTGGAAGAGAAGCATTACCACTTGGCTATACCTCTCTAAAATACGCCCTTGGCCGTTAAACCCAAGACAGACACAGGGAAACGGCAGCCTACGCAAGGCTATCACAAATCATGGGTTTTTTATATTAATAAATATTAAACACACACAATACAGAAAGATCCCACTGGGATAAATAGAGAGCTTAACAACAGTCAGGCAAAGAGATCTGAAAACACGTCTGCAAGGCACGACGGCCGAAAGCAAACTGGAATGTTTACATCTGGGCAGGCGGGTATTCCCACCTACCTGACGGTAGTTACTGCCTAACTACCTTATTCAAGAGTTTAACGGCCATGTCCAGCTTTGCTGTAAGAAATTCCTAATATAAAGGAATGATGGTTTGTATATCATGTCGGAACAATATTCCGATTGGCGACTGGCAGGAGCATGGCTGTGGTAGCAGTCTACAGTTTGGTTGAACTACAGAACAGCTCCACACGGAGTATTACTTTGGAAATTGACTTTATCTGTAGTATTTTGGTTGCTTTTCAAGAATTTACCGTTATTTTTTTGGCAGTCGACTATAATTAACCTCGGAACTGATATGTTATTGTAAGCTGGCCATCCTGGGATGACATTGCGCATGCTCAGTCTTATAGGAGAACTTTTTGTAAAAAGTGGAGTTTCCTTCACCATGGGGGGGGGGGGGGTCCGGGAGGCAGAGCCGCCGGTTAAGTAACACGGCCCACTAGGTTAGGTTAGGCTAGGGTACGTTACGTTAGTATAGTTCCCTATATAATAGGCTTCCTTAGCCAATTCCATCATGAACATATGGCTCCATAATGACTTGTGCATGTATGGAACCATTCCTCTTTCTCCCAATGATTTCACCCACCCAAAACCCCGCAATCCCAAAGGGTCCCCAACCATGTTGGATAGAGATATGCGGTTAATAATAGTAATTCTAAGCCGTAGTTCTCCGGTGAGGTAGACTATGGCAATTGATGTTTTCCTATTATTTTACTTGGTTTACAAGAATTTAAAGTAATATTTTGTCGGCCGGCTGTAACTATACTGTAATTGACCTTCGAAAACTAACCGACGGGGTAGATCTAAGCCGGCATTCTGCAGCAAGCCCCCACCCCCCTCCATAGCTAATACGGCAAAATTGTAACCAGTAAACACCCCTAAAAATACCAACCTAACGTACCCTAGGGGTGTTTACTGGTTACAATTTTGCCGTGTTAGCTATGGAGGGGGATGGGGGGCTCACCGCGGAATGCCGGTTTAGATCTACCCCGTCATGCAGTCTTCAAAGGTCAATTACAATTTCGTTACAGCCGGCCGACAAAGTATTACTTCAAATTCTTGTAAAACATGTAAAATAACATAGGAAAACGTCAATTGCCATAGTCTAGCTCACCATGGAACTATGGCTTAGAATTACCTTAATACTAATTGATTGACAAACACTACCACCTTCGTCAGCAACTCTAAAAGTACGGGAAAAATCAATTTCCAAGGTAATAGTCTGTGCAGAGCTGTTCTAGAGTATAGTTTTACCAAAGTGTTTCACTGTCATAGGCTATGTCATCCAGTGTTAATTCTATAATTAGGCTATAAGCCTATAGGCTACAGGACAATCATAAACCATCATTCAACTTAATGCTGACCTGGGTTGGGCTAGGCTACTGATTTCGATTATTGTTCCTTTGCCTGCACGATAGATTAACCTAGCCATCAGACCATTTAGCCTGGCCAACTAGGCTAAATATATATCCGAACAGGTATTACGTATTACTTACCCTTTCTTTTTTTCCTTCTACGGATGTCGGAAGGTCCACCAAAAATGACATAAGCCCCAATGATCACAGCTCCAACAATAATAGCAGAAGATCGAAGATTTACAGGAACGGTCATAATAATCATATTTACAGGTTTGGTATTAGCGTAGATAATATCACCAAATTTGAGTAAAACTATACCCAAGATAGGCCAGGCTTACCCCCCAGCCTATGGTACATCGAATTACCATAAACAAAGGAAATAAGCCTTTAATTTCATGCACGCTCACGTAGATCAAATTATTCTCGTGCGAAACTGAACTCTGTCTCATTAAACAGTACTGAATCTATCCTCAAATTTTCGGCTGTATAATTTGACAGATGCAATGACAGCACCCTTGTACGGCCTCTTAGCCAAGGACTCAAGTAGCCTTGTTCAACTAGCAAATTGTTGAATGTCCTGTTCCGTATTTTTGTAAACAATCAGTGACGTCATAAATCTTCTTCTTCCCTGAAAACACGTACGGGCAACAAAACTACACTCCCATGCAAATGAGTAAAACTAGCTCTGATATAAGGGGTAGATTAATCTGACAATAACAGGATGAATAAATCTACGTATATATCTTCTCGTCAAGTTTATCAATAGTTTCCACGTTTATTTTTGGAGAATCTCCTGTCGGCCCTCACTTAATCCACCAGCTGGGCCCGATAATATTTGTCGGCAATAGCTTATGGTCTTCTTAAATAACATTTTCTCGAAATCTTAACTGTTTTCAAACATATTTCTTCCCAGAGTATTCTTGAATTTCTCCAAGATTTTTGCATTTGTGCACTAGCCAAGAAAAATAATCTGGATGCTGTGCGCTCATTGAATACTATTTGATATGTACAGTACAATATTTGCTCTTTGTTTCAGGAAAATGATATTCTGTTCCCCTATTTAAAGAGGGTTTCCTAAAGGCTAAACACTAAAAGAATTACACGTTGATTTATAATAATAACTCCATGACTGGTTGCACTATTATTCTTTTTTCTGTTTTTTACAGGTTATTTCTTGTAGTGTGTAGTTCTTGATCATGTACACACTTTTCGTAAATTTATGATACTTATATGAATCCAGCACATTTGTTTTGCTTGGTTACAAGTTCCTTGCATTTAATCAACGGATTACATGGTAGGCTATCCATCGTAGACATTGCAGTTTGTCTTCTCACATTTCTATGCTTATCATTTATATCAGAAATTTAAGCCACTGTTGAATGTCTTTAATAAAGTCTAAGATATTTTCTTTATCATCGTCATGCAGGACATTTGATATATTCTTTCGAATCCATTAAATTTTTCACCAGCAGAACAATGTCAGCTTTCTCCTTTTTACAACAATTTTTATAGTTAGCTAATTGCATTCTCTTATAGAGCTGTTAGGTACGAGTGCACAAGGAAAATTATAAAAAGTTTACCATAAATACACTGCGTTGCTATAACACTAATTTGTAATATTTTCTGTGGTTACCACAGGGTTCTGACTCACCACAAGGTTCCTTGAGTCAGATTACGGAATGTAGATAGGAAGACGGGAAAATTCGGTACAGTAAATGTCTGTAAATGAGATCCAAATCTAGCCCATGTTTGTTTATGATTTTAGGTTACTATGCATTTAATCTTGCTCGAAATGCCGTCACCGATGCCAATGTATTGTTCTATATTTGTTCTTGGATTACCGTTTTGCATTTTTCTTTTTTTACAGACACAGATTCCCTTCAGTTTGCAGCTCTTCTTTCGTATTATCATCTTTCCATAGTCTTGTTTTGGATTTTGTGTCTGCCTTCATAATTTCCTTGATTTATCTCGTGTATGATTCAAGTTCTTGCATATACTTTGTTACTGAGGGGTCACCATTTCCCTGCTTTTTCTTGCTTGTCCAGGGTTTACGTCTTCAACGCTTATTTTTTCCCATTTAGGTACTATTCTATGTTGCTGTTTACATTAATTACGCTTGTTTTCAGTGTTGATAACCCTATCTTTTCCCTTAATCAAATTATACATGCAGTTTTTGATACCCATGGTACCTTTATACGCACCAATTTTCAATTCTCTGAAACTTCCCAATTCTCGATTCTGTTAGATTTATTTTGTAACTTTCGAACAGATTCCATGATAGAGCAATACTCTTCCAGAATTTTTCTCCTATGTTGATTTATTTACAACTTTTCCTTGTCACAGAATATAATCGATTAGGTTATTTTTTGGGCTTTCTTATATTTGTTTTTTTTTTTTTGCGTCTTGAACATATCCCTCTTATTATCTAGTTGACTGCCTAAATAAGTTTCATTTTCCAGTATTTTTCTAACCTATGTATCCCCTGGTTTGTCTCTCATATCATATCTCCTACTGCAACTTTTCTCCTTAAGTATCACCAGGCCACACGTAGTCTAGATGTTTAATCACTTTTTCGCATTCATTTCACTGCTGTCACTGAAACTTCAACAAAATATAATGTATCTATTTTAATCTTCCATTTTCGACACCTTGTTTTCCCAATTAATGGAACTGACTGCTTCGTTGTTTGGATGGTGTTTGGCATTGTATATACTGTATGTGCACAGCAATGATTAAGAAGTTTCAAGCGGTTAAATGGCCTGATATTTGCAATTGTGACAGTGGGTAGCAATTAGTCAGTCTAAATTTTTCTTGGTTAGGAATCGCGCACGTGAAATTTTATCTCTGCAGGAGGAATTTATATTTCTTGAAAAGTAAGAGATGGGAGGCTGGAAATGAGTGGAGATTTGTGGAAGTGAAGGCACTGGAGAGATACGGTCGGCGAAATTTCACAAAAGCCCTTTGCGTTACATGGTGGAGATGACGAAGATCATAACAGTACAGGAGGAATTTCAATTTGAACAGAGACTTGTAAATCTTGACGATAACCTGGAGCAGAGCTTGTCACAGTTTTCTGTGTATAAAGGCATTAAGTGACGTGTTTTTACTCTAAGCCGAGGTTGACATATTTTTTTTTAATAATGATATTAATATACGAGTTTCTACTGACACGCCAGAGGGTGCTGTATTTTTTTATGCTTAACAGCATTGGCTCCTGGGCTTTCATTCGGCACTAGAATTACTTTTTTGATACAATGGCATTTACTTCCAAGGTTTTAACAGCACACCAGATCTTTCCAGTTTTTTTGTGCATAAGGACATTAATTTTCGGGTTTTTAATACCATGCTAGAGTTTGTAATAATTATTATTTTTCTGTACAAAAGCATTAAGTACCTATAGGTTCCAAACTTTAATTAGTGACGAGGAGTTTAATTTGTCCCCTTAATTAACGGGGTTTTACTCAGTGAGAAAGGTAACCTTTTTAAATAATAACACTAACTAACTGGTTTTTAAACACCACACCAGAGGCTGTCATTATTTGTTTTTTGTAAAAAAAAAAAAAAAACATTACTTCTGCGATCTGACATAGCACCAGAAGGTGTCTGTTTATTTTGAACAACCATATTAACTTTCCGGTTTTAAACATTACGCCAGAGTCTGCCACTATTCTTCTACTCTGTGTGAGAGGTTGCTTTTGTGTTCAATAACGTTAAATTATAGTTTTTATACTGCATTAAGGGATGTATTTTTCTTTTCTTTTTTATTCAACTGCATTAATTTATGGGGTTTTAACGCCTTGACAGAGGTTATACTAATTTTGTTTTTGTGTACAAAGGCATTAACGAATGGGTTTTTATTCTGCTTTCTTCGGGAGAATCACAGCGAAGTTGGTGACACAATAATTCATCTGGCATGGAACCAAGACAGACGTGAATCGTGGACCAAACAGTGCCTAAAGTGCCAAAGAAATAAAATAACAGAGACACGGACGCCACGATTGGCGATTCCCCTAAAACTAAACGACGGTTTGGCGCATCAATATCGTGGGACCTCCAACCCAGTCTGATGGATGCACTTACATCTTCATGGCAATGGAAAGATCTACAGGATGGCCAGAAGCAATTCCGACGTCAGTAGCAATGACCCACGCCTGAATCGAGGCACTCCTTGACGGATGGGTCAACTGTTTAAGCATTCCTGATGGTATAACTTCCAAAAGAAGACCAGCATTTACCTCCAAGGTATGGACCTCCCTACCCACGTTAATGGTGACGAACATTCACTACACCACCAATGGCATGACAGAAAGAACCCACTGACCCCTGTAGGCTGGCCTCATCACCAAGTGCGATGGACCCAACTGGAAGTCACAATAGTTTGGGTCCTCCTCGAGTTACATAAAGCATCCAAAGAAGGAATCGACACCTCTCCCAAGGAAATGGTATCTGATGAAACCATCTGCTTACCCATGGAATTCTTCCTTGCTTACAGCACCGGCCAACTAAAGGAAGACCACTAAAGGCTTGGGCAAATCATCGGAAAACACCGCCTTTGGAAATAAACACTCGAAGATATAAAGAAGCAATATATCCCGAACAGCCTCCAGACATGCCAATTTGAATTTTTGAGAAACGACGCCCACAAATTCTCTGTGGCCCTTCCCACACAAGGTCTCTACCTTTTCCTCAAACCAACAAATGATTATTCAAAATACAGATATATGGGTACAAGTACTGGGTCATTAATCAACAGGCTGAAACCGACACATCTCGAAGATGCTGACACCCCACCCACTACATTAACTTATCCAAGTCCGGCCTTCAAATCTGACCACCAAGAAAACTTGATCTGTGACAGAACTGAATGTACAAAAGCAACTTAGTACATCATCGGCATCCAGATCTGCATATCATATCATACTGACCTGTTTGTACAATAGTTCATTAAATTGTAACACAATAACTTATCAGCATCCCGAAAAGTATTGTGGAACAGTCGCACTATTTATATCCTGTACCTATGTATATTTTGTTACACTCTAACTCATATGCAATTTTATGCATCTGTGGGACCTAGTACCTTATCAGTGTCCGAGAGGCGCAGGTTAGTAAGGATGTGGAGTGGTCAAGCATTCCACCGCAAAATATATAAAAAAATAAAAAAATAACCGTTACATATACTGTAGGTATCTCATAAACAACCTTGATGATACATGCCTAAGTAAACAGTACATTACTCTGTTTTTCGTCTCTCTTTTTTCAGGGGGGTGGGGGAACCCTGTCAGCTTCCCGGTTTTGCTGCTGAACCCAGGTTTAGCCACCAGGTTCGGCAGCCTCCCACAAAGTGCTCTCACAACCACACGTCACTTGCATCACCATCACGCGGGCTTTAAAACACGTGGGCAACAGGTTATTTATAACTAATATACGGCCAGCAGGCCGTTTCAAAACAAATCAGAACCAGCTAATAAATACGAGCTGCTCTATGAGTAAGAGCCCGTGCTGGCATAATGCTGGCTTAATCTTAACAGCAGGTAATAAAGTCAACTGCTTATTTGCATAATGTATTGTTCAGAATGACAGGAATCAAGAGGGCTTCAAGGGTCCTACGAATATAGATCTGCTTTGTGATTACGGACGTCATTTATTTTTTATTTTTATCTCTCAAAGGAGGGCCAGTAGTTGCAACCGATAATCTGATAAACTCAATTTTCTTTACAGCGACTTAAAAAAAAAGATCCTATAATTCATCGCTTTGTTATGAACTGTCTCTTCTATATAACTGATTAAAATAAATCTTGGTGATAAGGCCCGGCTAATTTTCTGTGCATTATAAAATTTACCCGCAATTTCATATAACCTTTTAAAAACACAATTATATAAATCTGGCACAGAACTTTTGCCAATTACCAGTTTCCAGTTATGGTTTAGATAAATTACTGGTTTTCTATGGTGCCCTATTTATGGTTCAGCAGTCAGAAGTGTCAGCAAAATCAGAAACATTTTTCTCAGCTACGACAGAAACATCTATTGGGACCAGATCCAGTTAATTACCAGATTTTGTAGGCGACTACCTCAGCTGGATACAGTCAGGTGACTGAAAGAAAACCCAAGCAGACCTGCCATTATTTCCTGTGTGCATAAACATATTTTTCAGTACTAAATTATATTTAAGCGAACCAGACAACGCAGGATTTAAGAGGACTGCTACTTAGTTGGGATTTCTTGCATGCGATAGATAAATATCATTAACATCTGACTAAGAGGAACTCTTGCTACCGTCTCGGAAATACAAGAAATGGGGTGTTTGACTTTTCTGAAAGATTTCTGCTTCATGGAACTATACACACTTCTGTACTGCGTGCTGCTGCTGCCATCCTGTAAAGTCATTATCAGAAAGCACCTCCTCTAATCGATTTACATTACATTATCAAATGATTTTTATGCATGACAGATAACGACTGTAATTGGCCAATGATTGAGAGAAACGATTACTATGGTTAATGTCTCATTTGACATCTTTGGCATATGAAAATGTCCTTTTCAGATATCATTGGGATGTTTTTGGATTTCTGAAGAAATTTTGGGGTTTCAGTTCAAGTTTGATTATTCTAATCCTGATAATGTATCCTGTGCTATACAGGACACATTATTCTTTCAGCGAGTGCTAAGAGAAATGTGGCTGGGTACATCTCTTCGAGATACAAAACCCGGGAGACAAACCTTTTTAATACTTTCACAATGCATATTTCTGAAGCAGTGTTGTAACACTCAAACGAATTCTCTTTGTGAACAAAATAGCTAAGCTGTATCTAGAAGTCCCTCATTTAAGGACTTATATAGAGAGAGAGAGAGAGAGAGAGAGAGAGAGAGAGAGAGAGAGAGAGAGAGAGAGAGAGAGAGAGAGAGAGAGAGAGAGGGCTATACATATGAGAAAACGTATTCCCCTTACCCCTCCATAGCACGTATCGCAATACGACAACAATAAACAGAGAGTCGTCCAATTATTTAAAACAAGCATTTAAAGTAGTCCCCTGCTCTTACGGGTGAAGGAGTAGGTTGATTTACATGCTGGAAGCTTCGCTCTTGGATGGCGGGTATATAATCCTCGCAGCCCATGAGAGACCAACAGCATAAGCCGCTGAACAATAATTTTGGCGTTTTACAACGGAGCCGGTACTCACCTTGTGAGCAGGAGGACTAGAAGGCTGAAGTTTGAGCTCGCATATAGAGGCCAAAGTACTTGTATAACACGACACGCTCATCTTCCTCGACCCTACAGCGTGCCACATTTCACATACCAAGTAGCAGAGAAGAAGAATGTTTATAGTTCTGTAGTCTGCGTGTAGCACTCGAGTAGCTGATTGGGATCAAGGCAGAAATATGTTTCTCTGCTTCGTCATGAAGTTATTTATTTTCAAATTATTTTCGTGGCATTGTTAGTATAGCGAATACTCACTGTCATAAAAGCTGTCTTTTATGAGTAACAATGGCGAACAAAGTCCTTCAAAAGAAGGCATCACGGCGACCCCATATAAAAATGGGAACAAGCTGGGAAGAAGAAGAATGACGAAAGTAACAAAGATGGACAAAAAGAAAAGGGTGGAAAAAACGTAAGTAAAACAGTGCTTGTTTTGACAAGAAATGGCCATACTTTCTGCCTAGATCACTTTCAAAGTAATATATAAGTTGTATAAGAATTGTGTATGGGCGTATTTGTGTCAACAAGCGAACTCGGATCCCAATATATGACGCCGATGGGAGGAAAAAGTTTCTCTACCCATAAACTGTATCTGCCAAAGGCCTCTTTACTGCCATTTTATCCCTAAACTTTCCTCTTCCTTGCAACTACGGTTATCGTTCAAAGTTCCTTTTCAACCGCTACCATTATCAGCCAGCGGTTTCTTATTTTACGCCTATCTTTATCATCTATTTCTCTGTGTATCCTAGAGAAATATATGATAAAAGGTCTTTAGACCTTGATCTGATAGAGACAGGCGATTTACTCGACATTATTTTGCGGTTAGGGTCATCTTTTAATTTTCCTTTTCCTGGTTTTATCATTTTCTCATTGATTATGTGTTTGTCTGTCCATAATCTATATCGAAACGTTTTTGATAAATTTCAATAGATTTATGTGAGGGGCATAAGGGCAAGAAAGTGGTAAGAAATCCTGAAACTGATCCTGATCGGTTTTTGGATGAGATTTCAGGATTTTTGCTCTTGTCATTTTTTTTTTTTTTTTGGCAAATTAGCTCAGCTAAAGGCGGTGGGTTGAGTTTTTCATACTTTTAACCTGCAAGATTTCATCAGTTACCGGACAATTAACTGTGCTCATAGGGGAAAGCGTTGGCAGAGGTAAAAGCCTTACGAGTACTCTGAGGTTCAAGTCATTTAGTTCAAACATTGCCTTTATTTTCAAGACCACATTTCTTTACAGATTCCACCCATTCATATGTTTAGCCCCTTTTGTCATTCAGTAGTGCCTATCCTCACCACTGTTAATTTATTAGTTAGATATTTTTTTAATAACTTATCCGGATCATGTCAAGATTAGCGAACCCACTCACAGCAGGGTTCGCTATTCTTTACAAGAAGATTATTGGGTTCGTTATTCTTTACAGGGGAATAATCGGGTTCGCTGTTCTAGACATGAGCACTTCGGTACCAGACATTTGATCCTCCAGGTACTAGTACTAAACAAGGCGAAATACATTTGACACCCGCCCCCGGGGCTAGTACTAAACACGGCGAAAGTGTAGATGAATCACTCTCTCGCCGTGTTTAGTACTAACGCTCATGTGGAATTGGAGTTCGGACCGGAAAGGGTTGACCATTCTTTACATGGGGATCATTGGGTTCGCTGTTCTTGACATGGAGATGTTGGGTTCGCTAATCTTGACATGATCCACTTATCCTTTCCTTGTTGAGCTTCAGGGATTACTGTGAATGACCTGACTGGTTGCATTTGGATGTGTCGATTGATCCTTTCATTTGTGAGAAGTTTGTATGTCTTTGTAGTGTCACAGTTACGGTTGTGCAATGATGATAATTTACGTACGTCGTCTTTGATCCTCGACGGTGTGACAACTATTTAACATAAGGACATACAAATGAATGTGCATGTTATCAAAAGAGTAAATAATTTCATCAGAGAAAAGCCTGTCAACAGATTATAATTCAAGTGTTCACACTTTTACACCCACGAACTAAATGAAATACGAATGGCAGCCATTGTGACCAGTGGCTTGATTACCAGCAATACCCAACCATAACTCAATATGACGAAGTGGAGGAATGGTAAAATAATTCTTTCAATGACATTGCTTTTACTGGAAAACAATGATGGATTATCGACGATAAGAGCTGGATTTAAATGCAAACTTTAATGAAAGGGTCAGGTGACTAAAAATATTCAGAATTCAGAACTCCACAAATAGCTCCCCATCACCAGGAAAGTTCTTTTGTCGTTGTTAGCTAATACAGTAGTTGCAACAGAGAGAGAGAGAGAGAGAGAGAGAGAGAGAGAGAGAGAGAGAGAGAGAGAGAGAGAGAGAGAGAGAGAGAGAGAGAGAGAGAGCATTACTTTTGCAAAGAAACACCATGTAAATTCGTTGTGATGTGTGAACGTGCACAGTTTTAAATTACATATTCCTCATACTCTAAGAGACCATACTTGTCTTTATAAATAAATATGCATAAATATGCACTTATGGGAATGGGTAACGTCCTTAATAACTAACGAGGTGTTAATTTAGTAGAAAACCTTACATCTTTGTTATAGGGAAAGGCTCATGTCTCATTCAAAATCTGCAGTGGGCCTATTTATAAATTTCGATGTCAAACAAACGCATCATGCCTTCAGCTACAGAACCATTAACGTAAAGGCGGACAGGAAACATTCGAAAATGCCTCACTGCATCCTAATAAAAGTTGTATAAGAAAGTAAAGATTATTGCAAGAATATTTGTTTAATATTTCCGGCTCCCCATGCCTTCGTTTGCGCATCCTTACGATCGAAAAGAAACGGGTTAGATGGTTTACAATGTCACGAAAAGAGGCTCTCGGAAGCATGTGGAAGGAACATCTATGACTGGTTCTTGGCGCCTTCCTTCAGAAAACTTAGCGAAATACGTTACAGGGGGAAGAGGTGACGGTTGCACGACTGATATCAGAGGGCAGAAATACATGCCAAATATAGGACAGGCATCTTTACCTTGTCTTTGGAGGAACAGTGGGGAATTATGTAAAATATGAACGTAAAGTTTTCGCAAAATGAAGTTAAAAAACACCGACCATCATTTAAAACATTATGGAAACACGAAAATCGAAAAGTGTAGATAATGTTGCTACTAAGAGGCAAATCTGTAATGAAATGATTTCCAGTACTGGGAACCTTAAACTCCGAAAGCTTTCTTTCAGGGGAAATCCATCTTCAAAGCGCTATATCCGCACACTTTCACGTCTGCGTCTTTTACAGCGTCATTACCTTCCTCACTTTCTTTTCTCGGTATTCGTCTAAGACATATATACAACAGCAAGTAGCCCCGAGGGAGCCATTTCACCAGTGAAATAAAAGAAGAAAGTCATTTGCGGAGTCCGAGACTTTTTACGAGTTTTGTCATTGGCTGAAACAATAAAACTTACTAAACAATCGACTATAAAGAAATTTAGGACTCCCTTTCCGTAAACAAAACTGTCGCTGTTGTTAATTATTGGAAGTTAATTATATACTCACACACACACATATATATATGTATATACATACACACTCATACACAATTATTCATTCACCAACGCGTTTTATGCCCCTCGGAGATGATGCCTACAGGATACTCTACCCAAGCTTCAGCAGTTATTTTGGAATGAGGTTGTCAGCCCACCAAGTCATGGTGGTCTTTCATCCAAGTACTGATAGGACCCAACAAATAAAAGATATGATAAAGTACAGAGTAGACTAAGATAGAGGTTTCGGTTTAAGGATAACTTTTTTACCTTACCTGGAGGCGACAGTCCTTCTCTTCTTTTAGTACTTGTGAACAGAAAGTTGAGAAACTTCATTTAACGCCTGCAGAAAAGAAATACGGTTTAAACAACGTGACCTTAGATCTTAGGAATTGGTGCTCAGATGTCAAAGGTGTTACTTAGATATCTGATTAAGGTTTAGCTGGAGAATTATTATAGATATATTCATTAGTTTTTCAGTTTTCAGAAAGTCACCCACAACATAAATAGTTTGCAAGATGCGGAAAGTCTGACAACTTATTGGACTCTCTGAATACCAGAGATTGACTTCTAAATACATAAGGATATAACACATTACAAAAGTGGTCCTACCCTCATTAGAAAATTTCGACGTGCTTCGATGTAACAATAAACTAGAATAGCCTACAACGAAGTTGATAAAACAGAATGGATCATAATCGTTTGTATTGCAAGTTCTCGTTAAGACTTTCGAACTTGCTATAGAGATTGTAAAGCGGATTCAGCACATTCTTAGTTACCCTTAAGATTTCTGCAGGTACATATATTACGGCCAAAGCCCGAAATCGGCCAAAGGGGAAGTGGCCGACCAGTTCGGGAAATGGTCGAGGTGGCGTGGCCAAGGTCCGATTACTTGAAATTAACAGTGTATATGGGTATATATAAATATGTTACAGTAAGACTGTGAAGCCAGGGATTTTAAGAAATCCCTGAAATTTCCAGGGAATTCGTGAAATCACCAATTCACTTCGGGACATTTGATCCCCTAGGGCAGTGGTCTTCAAACTTTTTAAGACCGTGGCCCACTTTAGGCATTTCCCAATATTCATGGCCTACTGCCCTTCAGATTTAGCATATAAATTATCTTCATAATAAAACATACGGTACCAGGTACTTAAGGAACTTTTTTACATTTTCTTAATATGTTCAAACAGAATTTTCATAAATGCATTATATGGTAAATGCATCTAAGAAATTTTCATGATAGTTAAATTTAATAACCCAGAAATCAATGACTGAACTTTGATTATTGTAAATAAAATTCATGTACTGAACCTTATGGCTTGAAACATGGCCAAAAGATAAACATAAAACACAACTTCTCTGCTGTTCATGGTAACCACTGGCTCAGGTTAGGCAGCTAATAAGATGGATGTACTTGTTTCATATCTACAAGTTTATCAAATCGGGGGAGAATTGTGGACAAGACACATTGCATGTCATCCTCCACCTCTAAGCGGTTTCTTGCTTTTGTTTTGATTTGAAGCAAGGGAAAAAAGCCTGATTCGCATAAGTGAGTGGAGGAGAAAGGTAGAAGTGTTTTCAGTGCACGCTTACCAATTCTAGGGTATGATGCACTTACTCGAGCCCAGAATTCCTGTACGAAGAGCTCTTTTTGCAAACACTTTACACCGGAATCAAATTTCATTTCCAAGTATTCATCTTGGTCAGGGTCTGGCACAGAATCTGGCTCAATATTAAATGGATCTGCTATTAATGACAGATCTATGGATTCAAGATCAGGAGAGTATCTGGAAAATTCTTGACCCTAATTTTGAAGGTGGTTGATTATTTCATTTTGAAGACAAGGATCTAGTTCTTTTCACCTTCAACAACTTCACAAAAATTCTCAAACATTGCAAAATTACCAGCATTAATTTTCCTAACCCAGTTCTGGATCTTAGCAATGAAGGCACGCAATGAATCAACAAAATGAGTTACAGTTTTGTCTTTACACTGAAGTTTTAGATCTTTATTTCTTTTGTTTTTATTGTATTCTCTTATTTTTTTATATAGTTAATTTTTTTATTGTAATCTAGTTAAATGTCCATGGCCCACCTGAAAACCAGGCCATGGCCCACCTGTGGGCCATGGCCCACAGTTTGAAGATCGCTGCCCTAGGGGCTAGTACTAAGCACGGGGATCAAATGTGTTTAGTACTAGCGCCCTGAAGAGCAAACATACTTAGGGACATTGGATCGCCGAGGGGCTAGCACTAAACCCGGCGAAACACACTGTTAATTTCAAGTAATCGGACCTTGGCCACACCACCTCGGCCATTTCCCGAATTAGCCGGTTACTTCCCTCTTTGGCCGATTTCGGATTTTAGCCACTTCCCACTCTGGCCGATTTCGGGTTTTGGTCGTAACATACACAAAAGCTAGAACTGTTTATTCCTTTTCCAGCTGCGTGTCACAGTTGTCATGTTTTACCACTACTGGTTAAAGTGACTAAGTTTGAATTTTAAATTATTGTAATCTATGAATAGAGAATAATGAAAAAGTAGACGATTTCCGCATCTTTCTTCATATTAGAAAAGGATCTTTTTATAAGGCGAAACGGAACAATGTTTATATTTATCGTATAAATACTAGTCACAAACAAATACGACTCGCCTCAATAACTGTTGGATTAATTCATCTCAGTTACCATTCTTTTTGGAATAAATTTTGACGCCAAAATATGTTTATTTCAGGTTATCTGAAAGGCAAGGGGAAGTTTTCAACCCCAGACAGTGCCACGAAAAAAAAAAATAAATAAAGCCAATATAGAAATTCAGCAGCACAGTTTGCAACACTCCTCAACATGGCGATACAAAACATTATCATAATTATTGAAAACTATATATGATTGATCGTGTCATGACAACAGCCTGAATATCTCATTCTGATTTCCCGACTGATTCGATGTCTGTATAGTTTGTAGATATTGGCACTGTCATTGTAAATGAATGCAATATCACGAGAGATCAAATGATATCCTGTGATATGCATTACCATGCGAAATGAATCTGGCGTTCTGGAATTCCTGCATAGGATATAACGGGAATAGATTGCAAAGAGAGAGAGAGAGAGAGAGAGAGAGAGAGAGAGAGAGAGAGAGAGAGAGAGAGAGAGAGAGAGAGAGAAAGGCTAAATACTGAATATGTGTATTTTAGGATGAATTACATTCGTCAGTTTTTTTTAAGAGAATCAATGAAAAACTTTTGACTGGCTTCAGTAACTCAAAGTTGAGAGGTTTTTTACATGAGGGAATTGATGCAAATAAAGCTAAAAGATACTAAATGATTCCAGCGTACTATGAATGCGTACTTGAAATGTGGAGGTATTTCGAAAAAATTACAAAGATGAAAATACATGGATTTAAGAGCAAAATAACTACTTATTTTTGTCGTTTTAGTTTATTTGCCAGATATAGTGTCCGCTAAGAGATTTCGTAAGTATAAGGGTTTTTTAAATTTTTTCCTTAAACGTTACTTACTTTGTAGAAAATACAAGCTTCCCATCCAGCTACAGTATGTACAGTGTTTCAAAGTTCTATTACAAATGATAACATTCTTTACAAGGAATTAAGAAAAAACGGAGGCCCTGTCACCCGATTCTTCCTGTTTTTGACAGTTTTCTGAAAAATATTTTTCTATGTCATATTTGTTGCTGTATTAAGTTCTATATGATTTTCATATCCCTAAAAGGAAGAGGTTTAAACCATTTAATTTATTTCAGAGTAGAAGCCCTCTAACGTTTTTATTAGTGTATATTTTGTCTCTTAGCATTCGTTACTCTACACCTAACTAAAGAAAAACAGCAGACGTGTATATTACCTTTAATTTTTTATATCCACCTTCAAAGCAAAGGTGGTGATAAACATTTCTCTCACATAGAAAAGACCCGATATATTTCTCGATCATATTTTCAGTACCAAAATTAATTTGCTTTTGAAGAACAATTATAAGATTCAAGTGGTTCATGCCGTTTGCGGTTAATTATCTATAAATGAAGTTTACTTTTTACTAATTATTTCAGTTATTTAGGAATCATTTCTTGCAAACGTTGGTGAATGTTTTGAATTGTTCGTAAAATTTCAAGTTTTTCTCATTGTGAGGGGGTACAAGTCGATGAAATGCCAACTTCATATTCAGAACCTTATCTGTATGGCTATGGCTGTTGATCATTAATTTTCAAAATTGACTTAGGCGATCACTTGTCTGCATGTTCAGTGAACTTCCTCTTAGATAATATTCCCAAAAGGTATCCTCTTGCCTTTCGACCTTCATTTCTGCCACGTTGGATCTCAAGGTCCTATTTTTCCCAAGTAAGTTTGGAGATTATTCTCTAGAGGGTCAACTAAGTGATCAACCTTTTATGCTCTTCTTTTCTTTAATTAGGAACTGCTACAGTAGTAGGTCACCATGTTCTCTTATTAGTCTCACAGTAACCGAGAGTTACATCTTCCATTATGTTTTTCCTAAAAAAAAAAAAAGAAATATTAAAGGGAACCGAAAAGCATCTATAGTCAGCTTGCCAGAACTTTATGTACGTTAGGTCTCCAAACAAAAAGTAACAAGTTAATTTCGTTAACTGCAGTCGAATCAAAAGAGAGCATCTCAGGTTTCCTTTTAGGAGTGGCCGCTTTCCTCCTTGTAAATGGCAATATGAGAAAGGTCTTAGCAGGAATTATAGGACCAAGGATTCTTCCAATAACGTTTTATTGCTTTAATGGTAACTTGCTGGTCAGTTTATGCTTCAGTCTTGAACAGCTTGATACTTAGTTCTCAGTCTCTACATGTTGCCGCTCTGATTTTCAATGGAGTCAATTATTTTTCCAACTGCGATTTTGCCCGCTCAGCCCGCTCGGTTGACACAGCATGAGAAGAAGACGGGTGGGATACTTCTCTAAACTCTTTCGCGGTCTCTCTTTGCCTTGCTGTTTATCAAGCAGCCTTCTACACATTGCCCTTAATATCTTGTGTTTTCCTTATCGTGTTGATCACGATGAACTAGAACAATAAATCTTTAGCCAGTTAATTCGTTTTTATGACTTTGACCAACATCAAATGTTCCTCCTTTCGGATAACGCAGGTTTGGCTAGAATATACGAGGAAAGAGTATAATTTTGTAAGCATACTGACAATAACACATGTATACGAACCTTAGATACAATATATATATATATATATATATATATATATATATATATATATATATATATATATATACGTGTGTGTGTGTGTGTATGTGTAAACATTTATGTACACACACAATATTCTGCTTACTAGGTGTCACTGGGTAGGCCTGAACAGTCAAAATCTCAATTGGAAAAATAATGAAAATATATATATATATATATATATATATATATATATATATATATATATATATATATATATATATATATATATATATATATATATATATACTAGTGTATATATATACAGTATAGAGAGATAGATAGATAGATAGATAGATAGATAGGTAGGTGGGTAGATGGGTATATAAAGAGATACGTATGTAGATACGTTCCCCCATCATCAGGCGACACCCGAGAAAAGAAAGGACGATGATCTCTGCGCTCATGGATGCACTCACTGTACAGACATGTCCACACTTCTTCGTTTAACGTGCTTTTTCCCATTTTTCATATGGGGTAAGCACGATGCCTTCTTTTGAAGGATTTTGATTTGGCGTTGGGGTAGGCCGTAGCCTCGATCGGCTGCCCTGCCTGACATCGCTTAGACCCCGGTAGCACATGTGTGTATGTATCGTGCCAAATCCCCAGCTCCCTTTCTCCCAGCAGCGAGGAGACGTGAGCGGTTAGGCCGACAGTTCGAGACGTGTGAGGCGACTGACATGTCCACACTACCAGCAGCTTAATTCATATAAACATGAGGCTCACTAGAAACCCGTCAAGTAAAAGGTAAAATGAAGTAAAAAAAAATAAGGAGAAGGATGTAAAAACTGCAGAATATTACATGACGATATGACTAAAGAAGAAAAGCTGGGAAGGAATTTCTTGTATATAATAACAAGGGGTTTTCCCTTACAAGGATACATTGGTGTATGAAAATGAGAAACGGGCGGTCGTTCGTATTCCTGTCATCTACCGAAGCCATCTGGTATGATACAGGAAGTGTCCTCGATGTCCCACGAGCTCTCGTCGCTTTAACGCAACCATTTCCCTGATGGCCATAAATGTCCAAATTTGGAAACCTGTTAGGGACACTATTTCCATTTTCATTTCGGATAAAATTACGTTACGGCAAATTATGTCAAGTGTTGAATAAGTCGGCAAAAGCCAGGCATTTCTCTGCTTCTATATGTTTTTTTGGGGAGAGTTTTCCTCAATTTACTGGTGCTGAAATAATTCGAGGTCTTATTTTTAGTTGTATTCTTCTCAACCACGAAGATAAAATATCACGATGTACTCCACAATGAAAACGAAGAGAAACAAGAGGAAAAAGGAAATAGAGTTCTTAATTTGTCCCAACAGTTTCGCCTTCCACCAGGCCGCTTCCGGGGAACTCTATTACCTTTTTCCTCTGGTTTCTCTTCGTTTTCATTGTGGAGTACATCGAGGTCTTATGTTTATGTTTGATTATTTATTTTCTCTTTATTTGGTCTTTATTGTTTTTTTTTTATCTCAATTCACATCTTACACAATCTTCTCTTTTCTAGCTGTGAATTCATCTGGGCCTGTGTTCCGGTAAAGAAGAGGTCGGTCATTCGTCAATTTTCGTTTTCTAATGGAATTTCTTTCAACTCAGTTTCTTTGACTTTAGCATCTCCCCGACACCCCCACCCCTATTTACGTCTGTTTAAATCTTAATTGTTCTTGTGTCATCCTGTTGGGTACATCGTGCACTAAACGAACATTTCTTCTTTAGATATGCTTCACGTATGGGACATCCATGAAATTCGTAATGACGAAGTTAAGGACGGTAAAAATGTGTTTCTCCATTAAAACATTTGCACTGAAAATAGTACTAGTTGCTAATGTCCTTTTTTTTTGTTACAAGACATATTCTCTTCTAAAAGGTACCAAAATGATCTCTAGTTCCACTCTCCAGTGTACGTTTTTGACCTCCCCGTAGGATATAAATGTGATGTATCAGTTTCCAATTTCAGAACTTTCATGAAAGTGTGATATAAATATGAATGTTATAGTTATAGACAGGAAAACTTTAATGTTTCTCGCCTCGGAAAAGATATAAAGTAGCAAATAAAAAAAATGCAAAATACATATCTAACCAGAGAGGGCAATCCAAGACTGAAACCTCCGCTATTGCAATAGTTACCCAAAAGCGCCGTGTCAATTCTATTGACAAGAGTAACAAAATTTCTAATTACTCCGCGTCATTTACATTTTCTATCTTCGACAACAGTGTCCTTGCTCCGTCCTTTAAATGCGCATCAGTGACAAAAAGAACTCGTAAGTGCAATTAGAAATGGCAAACTTTCTGCTACTGGCGTTAACTTTTTAGCCAAATGCTTTGCATTACTTACATCTTTCAAGAAGACAAGGACGTGGTCAAACGTAATTTAGCTGAACGCTTTTTCACAAAGAGTAAATCGTTGTAATACGCATTGCTGACAAGAACAATATAGGAAGCGATGAAAAAATCCGGGGCCCAGATGAGGTTGGTGTGAGCAAAAATGTAATTATATACGTGTTCCTTGGGATGTAGTAAATTCAGAAAAGAGCAAGTAAAATATGCGCCGAAGTTTCTTCGGCGCAATCGAGTTTTCTGTACAGCGTATGATCAAGGCCACCGAAAATAGATCTATCTTTCGGTGGTCTCGGTATAATACTATATGAGCCGCGGCTCATGAAACTTTAACCACGGCATGGTGGCCTGTCCTATATAGTTGCCAGACGCATGATTATGGCTGAATTTAACCATAAATAAAATAAAAAAATCCTTAGGCTAGAGGGCGGCAATTTGGTATGTTTGATGACTGGAGGGTGGATGATCAACATACCAATTTGCAGCCGTCTACACTCTGTAGTTTTTAAGATCTGCGGGCGGACAGAAAGAGTGCGCACAGACAGACAAAGCCGGCACAATAGTTTTCTTTTATAGAAAACTAAAAATCGTAAAAATTCGTTCATTAGTTTTCGCATCATCCTGTGGACAGGCAAACTAACAGGCCAAAAGAGAGAGAGAGAGAGAGAGAGAGAGAGAGAGAGAGAGCGAGAGATAACACAACAGAAAATTCCAGGTTCCCGTTCCTAAATTGGATCCACACCAGACCGAAACTAATTGCCATAAAACACGGTGAAACATTATAGCCAAAGAAATCGAAAAAAAAAAAATTTTTTTTCTTAATCTGCTAAAAGAAAGCCAGCGAAGTAGACAGACATAAACTAAACCAAAAACATGACTTCGCAGTTGGAGGACACGACAAAGAACCCTAACAGTGCTGACTGGTTGTTAATGCGAGGGTGCGAGGGGATTCTTGCTACTTCTCTGAACCCCATTTGGGTAATTCGCTCGTCATTTGAGTTGTATTTTTAAAGTTCAGTTGTAATAATTTTATTATTCATTATCATAGTTATGTTTTTTTATGAATATGTAATCATTGGTAACTGTGAATTGTTCTTATTTTTGCGCATGCGCTGAGCGTCTAGTTGCAACACTTTAACTTTGTCTTGTTTGGGTTTGGTGTTAATTAGCCTTGTTCAGTTAAAATGTAGATTTAAGCTTTGTTTATTATTTGTCATTGTGAATGGAAGCGTTTGAGAGTTGGGAGACAGAACAACACTGAGCTTTGTCCATAATCATTTACGCAGATGTACCCCGGCAAAAGTTTTACTCAAAAATAAACACGTAAAATTTAGGTAAATTTTTTTTCTATTTTGCATGGACCGCAATACTGCAAATAATGTGATTTGTCATGTACTGTTAAAATAAAGTGAATGTATGGTATTCAGTAAATTGCATAAATTGTAAAGTATGCAATGAATCTTATGAAAAAATTGAAAAACAAAATTATCTGATGATTTCACACATTTCATTCTAATGTACGCCATTCCCAGTCTTCTTTGATGAAATACAATCTACTCTGTGACCTCATACAACGAGCAGCGTCGCTTCAGTTGATTCAGCAAGGTTTTTTTTTTTTATTTTTTTAGCAGAGTAAAGTGAAACCGCTTAATCATCCCGGCTTTGTGACCCATAAAACCTTTTATTTTTTCGTTTCTGGGAGGAACATGATCGTCCTATACAGGCAGTGTTGCCAGGCATGGTTAGAATTCCCTCTGTCAATCAAAATATTTCTTTGAAATCCAATGCAAGATTTTTTTCATGAACGAAGAAGCCGTAGAAATACTTTCGATTGTTTAGAGAGTCAAAAGGGGATTTGAATCTTTTACACCTCATATTTATCACTCAAAAAATCGTTAGAAAAACTCTAGCTGGATGTACTGGAGGGGTCAAGGCTGGTGTGAACACACCCACACACACATATGTATATAGTGCGTGTGTGTATACATGTATATAATATATATACACACAAACATTTATATATATATATGTATGTATATGATATATATATACACACATATATATATATATATATATATATATATATATATATATATATATATATATATATATATATATATATATAACCATTCTTAGTGTTACTACTATTTGAGTGTGCTATCCACTCTTGCGCCTTTGGAGGAATATTCCTGATACTAAAACCATTCTTCTTTCTCGTTTTGGTTTGATATACTTCTCTTGACAGACGTATTGAAACGGGAATTTCCAATCTGCTAATTCAAGAGTAATGTCAATTACCAATAATAACTGGAAATTAAGCGCTCTTTTTAAAACGAAATTCGATGCCGTACGCAGCTTTTCAGACACCATAATCTCAGCCTGACCTATCAATTATCTAGATTTTTTTTTTTCTGTAGAGGGAAGAATGTTTATGGACGAAGTTCTGATGAAATTCTTGCCCTCTGCCGTTTATTGCATCTGCCCTGGACTTGTGAAATTCACTTCGTTTAACTTTATTGCGTTGTGCTCCGCGTTCGTCCTCTTCGTTTGGCTACTCTATCTGATGCGCTAGCTTTGCTACTATAAACTTTCCCATATTCTTGATATCGACAATACACGAGCATGGACTTTTAGAATTAAGTTAGATAAACCAGAATTCTTCCTTCCGGTTGCGTTGTAGTTTATAATATTGTCAAAGGGTTATATCTCTTTGCTATTTCACCTGGTGCCACAGGAACAGCCTTTTGCTCATAACCACTTATTATCAAGGTATTTGATCAGCAGTTCCTTCCTCCGGCCCAATAATTTTTAACTTAGAAATCGATCCTTTTCTGAGGCTCAGTTGCAAGGGAGCGACCATTTGACGTAAGCACAAATAACAAAAGAATTTTGAGAATATCTTGCCATTCGCTGCCCTCCTGATGACACTTGATGATAGCTACTGACATTAATTAATTAGGGATGTCTGCCTCGCATATGAAAGGGAATAACATGCAGTAATGTATTAAATTCTACATTAGTAAAAACTTTGCTTGTGCGTGTATGTTTTTTTGCACCATTGAAACATCTTCACAGCAAACATTCTGGTAGGTCTTACGCATTCTCTTTGAGAAGTTACCATATTCCACATATATTATCTCACAATGCAAGAATCATGTATCCCTGTTTTGCTGTGATTGTAATATAAAACTTAATTTTAATAATATCTCCTCTGACAAACAAGATATATTACATTATGCAACTGCATTTACATGTAATACGAGTATTTGCAGAATATTTTTTACATCGTGATTTCCTTACACTGCGTCATCAGAACCAAATAAAAATAATTTTTTGTTGATTTTACGTTGGTCTTGGAAAAGGTTGAGGTCAATATTATTTTGCAGGAATAATCGCCAACTCATGATCAGATACCTAACAAGTTTATTGAATCCAGAAAATGCTGAATTTTGAAATGACTGTTGTTGAATGACTGTTGTTGAATTGTGCACTTCTTTTATCTCTTGCTCCAAGGGTAGAAGGACTTCACCAGTCTTTAAAGTTAGTGAAACTTTGCTATCAAAACTGATTTCTTCTGAGAAGGTTTGTTTTTTGGTGAGCGATGTTTTAACGGGAAACTTGTGAACGAAGTATTCTCGCAATTATTTATTGCTTGTTAAGTATAAGTCCCACAGAAAAAGTCGTAGCAAAACTATAATGAGTCATTGTTATTTACATCTACAGGTGGTCTTTCAAGGAAACGAATTTTGGTTTCTGATGAATCTTGTAAAATATAAAATAGATTACCAGAAACGATTGGGGCAAATTCAAATTGCCACAAATTCCTAATAAAATTATCAGTGATCATGACTGATCACTGAATGAAAAATTTAAAGTAAAACTGGAGTGGGTGGATGCGAAGGCATTAGCGTCATCCATTTACCTAACTATCCGCTTACCTTAAGGAAACCAATTGTTTTACCTTAGTATGTGAACCCACTTCTGTGGGATTCATTTGCAACATGATAATCATGTGATAATAAGGCCATCAGGTTTTCTAATCTTTATGGCTCACAAATAACCAGCGTCTTCTAGACATTAAGCCGTACAAACCCATTTACCTTCTAGTCTACACGCATTAAGGGGTGCAAGTTAATTTATCACAATATAGTTATCAGTCTGTCTTTGAGGTTCATTTGTAAAATGAAAATCATGTTATGACGATGTGTTACAGTTCGCCTGGCGTCCCACTACAACAAACTATTTTCCATTGCAATGTAAGGTTATATATATAATTCTGGATCACATAGGTGGTCACAAAATAGCCTTTAACCTTCCTATAACATGTCTTTGTGATGTCATTAATATATGCTACAAAATGACAAATCTACTGTATTACTGGCAGCAAAGTACTTTTCTCTCTAATTTGGCTTCTTGCACCCTATACAACTACGGTTACGTCACATTAGAGGCTGACAGATGGGCTCACCTCTACCCCCTTGTAGCTGTCGCATTGTTGCCATGTCGTGTCCTCCTAATCCATTGATAATGACGTCATATGATTTCTGCTGTGGTTTAATTCCGATTCAAAACAATGATCTTTACAAGGCCCCTGCAACCCTATTCAGTCTGCGGTTCTCTTTAATTAAGTGTAAAAAAATACTTAACTTTTGTCTTGCGCTCCCACAGTGTCTTCACTTTGGCACATAATCATATAATAGTGAGTTTCTGCAAATAATTGTCTTTCTAATGAGGATTTATTAACCCCTTTACAGCTTATGATTCTCTCATATCAAGGGTTAAAATGCTAGTAACTGGGCCTCATTAGCACTTTTAGCTATGTTGTTTCCTATTGTTATAAGCAACGGGGAATATATTTCTAAAATTCCTTATCCCAGTCTTCTATACACGCAGAAAATAACTATCTTGCAAACGTAATGACAAATAAGCCTTTACAGCTAATGGCTCTCTTCCAGGAATGCAGGCAGCATTGTTAAGCGATCGTTGATTTCCAAATATGTTAATCCGATTAACGTATATCGTAACAACGCAGCAATGCTTTGACCGAGAAATGTAGGGGTGTTAACTTACCTTACAAAGCGATTTCAAGGATCATAATTTTCTTTCTTGAAAACTACAAGCGATGTGAACGCACGAAAAATCAGTAAAAAAGAAAGAAAAAAAAGGATACAGAAATACAAGGGATTGCAGATAACTCCCACGAACTTATGGTAATACATTTCTCGGAGAGCAATTCCTTTGCATAAATAAATTCAACGCGAATCCTCCCGTATCAGGAGACGGAGGGAAACAGCGCTCCGAAGACTCATTTCTTGTGCCGGCGCCTTTTCTCCAAGATATTGCATCCGCTCGAACGCTACGATGACGTCATGGAAGTATCCAATAATGGCTGTGAATTTCTGCGAGAATTCAGAAACGGTGCTCGTTGTTTGATGCACGACCTCCCCTCCACGGATGCCCAGGTCATTACTTGTCGTATTTCCCGCTCCACTGGGCGCTGTATGTGTCATCTGATTGCTCAGACATTTGGAGGAATGTCTTCCAGGAACAAATTAAATGGCAGATTACTCAAAGGAATATTATATGAAGCGGACGAATCCCCTTTATGATTATGTATGTGTATGTATGTGTGTACGCTGTATATATGTATATTTTATGCCTTGCTGTTAGGAACTTGATGAATTGTAGACTAAGGGCAAGGTGATGATTTCAATTATTTTCCATTTAGTTTATGTAAGATTTACAATTTTAAATTCTTATTTCTTCGGACTGCTCTAATAAAAAAAAATTTTTCCATCATCAAGGATATCTACGTTACGGATGGTTTTATGTGGTATTACTAATTTGAAATACTGAGAATGACCTTGTGCCTGAATAATCTTTCAATTAACCTCACATTCATATTTTACTTTTAGTATAAAGAATCTAAATCTTCTGGAATATCTATTATTCCTCAGTAAGCGAACACGACGCATAGACACAGTGATATCGTATAACAAATGCCAAAGGCACCGTATTTACAATTTTGATCATATGTGTTGTCAAGGAATTCTGACATTAATAAAAACATTATGGTTCTCTGAAAAGTGCTGAGGAGGAAAATTGTTTGTATTATCAAAGAATTTTGTTGTTAAAACTGAATCAATTAGGGAATAGCACCCTCTATATTGTTGTTGGTCTGCCAAGTTAGTGAGTCAGTTTTTACTCTGTAAGTCGCATCTTTGTTGCCTTGATCGGTAGGTATTTTTTCAAGTACATTATATTTTTGAATTCTCCTTGTTTCATTTTACTTCATTTTGATTCCCTGTGATTTGGAGTTTAATTTTACTCCATTTTAATTTAATATTTTTTTAAAATTTTCTTTTTTTTATTTTTTAAATTTTATTTTGTAATTTCACTTCATATACTTGTGCATCTACTGGAAGTTTGCAGTTGTGTTTTCACTCTTGCTATTTCAGTATTTCATTTACTCTTGGTACTGTTACCAGCCTAGTTGCTACCTTGGTTGGAAAAGCAGAATGCTGCAAGCTTAAGGGGCCCCAATAAGGACAGCAGCCATAACAGAAAAAGAAAGTTGAGAATAAACTATTAAAGAGAAATAACAAAGAAAAACAAGTAATATAAAAAACACACAGGATAAACAACAAAGTGAAATAAATAAACAGAATAATAATCTATGAACAAGACTCGTACTATCCTGCTCACCTATAAAGCGTTTGCACGAAGTTTGAACTTCTGAAGTCTCAACGATTCAGTTTTAGGCCTAGGAAGACCATTCCACAATTTGGTCGCAACAGGAATGAAACTTCGTGAAAACTGCGTAACAATGAAGCTCAAAGAGTAAAAGGCAAGGTTTTGAATGAACCATAGGCCTATATCTAGATAGTCTGTGAAGATCACTTGTTGTAACTTAAGATTGAAGTGTATTTTGTCTTCATATCCTGTTTCACATTAACTTTTATGACTGGTGTATAGCCGTCAAGTAAAAACTAGTTAGTCTCAGTACATATGAAATCCTACAGAAACTCCAAACCCAATTTTTGTAAGGAATAGTTAGGCTTAATACATATAGAATCAAATAGAAATTCCAAGCATAATTTTTGTGAGGAATAGTTAGTCTTAATGATATAGAATGAGAGAGAAATTCCAAACCTAATTTACCAGTGAATATTATTTTAATTAAAAGTTGTTTCTGATAAGAGAAAACCTACAAGTCTTCTTAAATAATAACGAGGTGAATATCGTTATACCCATAATTATTTGCAATTGACGAAGAAATCTGAAGTGCTTATGTATCTCTGCCACTGCTAGCACTTAACGTTGATTTAAATAAAAACGGGCTGGTAAGAAATAGGTGACCTTCCACAACATCTGATAAACAGAATTATTGTGCCGGTCTTTTTAATGGTATTGGACACTTTGCTAAAAGCAGGCAGTCCATAGCTCTTCATTTTCAGGTCTTAACGGAACAGACGAACCTTAATGGCGTTAAATATACACAAGAGGAAGAATTTTCCCGTGCTATTTTTTCGTTCCCTTATAACTTCTATCGAAAAGAGCGTATCCGGTAATTTTCTTAATGGTTTTAGGCAAAACGTACACCTCCATTTCAAACAGATTGTTTACGCTTTGTTGAATTCTTTTGCCTGAGTCCCGGGGAAAAATTTTACCGTAATAAACCAAATTACGCTCAAGATTTTGGTACATTAGAAGGTATTAATGGCCGATGATCGTTCTCGGGGCATTCAAGGCGCAAGGATTGGAGGAAGCGTAGACATCGGTTTTCTAAATTCCTGGTATCTCACCCAGTATTGAGGATGGTATCGCTTTAGTACTTCTCCCTAAGGATGCCATCTCATTTGTAGGATATGAGGCCGAATGATTAACTTTAGCTGAGAGAGTATTTATACATCTGACTCGTGCAAATGTAATTACTATGTTTAAAAACAGGGTCATTGAATGGGCAGCCCATGACAGCGGCAAGTATGATCCAAAAGGAACGATTTCACATACCTGTATCTATTATATATATATATATATATATATATATATATATATATATATATATATATATATATATATATATATATATATATATATATATATATATGTGTGTGTGTGTGTGTGTGTGTGTATGAATATATACAGTATATGTGTATATATGCATATATATGTATATATATATTTATATATATACATATGTATACATATAGATATTTATATATATATATATATATATATACACATACACATATATAAATAAATATATATATATATATATATATATATATATATATATATGTATGTATGTATGTATGTATGTATAATGCCATACTCCTTTTTCCACTTTAGAGGGGTTGGCGCCAGGAGGGTAAAGCCTTCATGTTTCTCGGATACAAAGGTGGATTCCTTCGTAACATAAACCCATAGAACGGATAGCAAGTTACACTTTATGGAGTTCCATGTATTTTCGAAGAGCAGGTTAAATACAGAGTCAAGGCTGTATTTAAGTGTATCCATATTATCCCATTTACTTCGTTTAAATAGTTAACGTTTTCCAGAGGTTTCATAAATTTTCATTGCGTTCCTGTTAAACGGAAACCTTGCTCACTGCCCTGCTATATGGCATGGACTCAGTGTATGGGAATAAGATAAAACTTTAAAACATATTTTACTTGAAAATGAAATCATATCTGATTTTCTTCTCCACGAGGAGCAAAACTACAGATGTCATTCTAATTGTAAGTTAAAGCATTAACTGATGTTTGTTGTGTAATATTCATAAGTAAATTATATGGAAACAATAATTAACGAAATGAGGTTTAGGCCACAGCTAATTCAATCATGTCTCTGTGTCTTTCAAAAGTCGAGCAGTTGTTGTTAAAGTAATATTCTGTGTGAAATATAAGTTGAAGTTGGTCGAAAAAATGTTTATACCTAGCCGTAGATATATAGTTTCACTTATGTCATAGTGGATTTATTTCATAGTGACTCATGTAATTATGTGATTTTCATAATATCCTTAATGATAAAACGGAGTCGAATGCATTCCATCTCATCACTGATCCGGTTCTTACTTGTAACTTGGATTCACTTTCACGTATTTCTCTGCTTGTTCTGTAGATATTTAAAGGCAATAACCTCAAAAGCCTCCCGACTGAAAGTTTCCTCCACTTTCATGGCCACATTAGGTGTTTCGAAGTTCACGCTCCAATGGATTACTTATCGCGGGGGAGTCAGAACTCGACAATCGAATGGAGGCATAAAGTTTTCATGTTTATCATTCTACAACATACAATTCTGATTTTGTCCGCGTTTCCTTGATATTTCACCCTGCCATCACATCATCATAAAACAAAGATATTGGTCTTTTGCTTTCTAGGATGGCGTTCTTGATATAGGAAAAAATCTACCAAATTGTTTTATGATTTAAAGGCATAGTTTATAAAACTGTACTTTACTAACTTATGACTCACAGCATTTACTTCTTGTTAACATCTGTGTTAGAGATATTGCTTCAATGAACAGATGGTCAATTAAACTTGATAAAGTTTTTGCTTCTAACCGAGTAATTACGCTCAAATTCCGCTGTAGTTATCAGAGGTCCTTAATTTCTCACAC
The DNA here is from genome assembly GCF_040412425.1 of Macrobrachium rosenbergii. Lineage (NCBI taxonomy): Eukaryota > Metazoa > Arthropoda > Malacostraca > Decapoda > Palaemonidae > Macrobrachium > Macrobrachium rosenbergii. The sequence continues at coordinate 21,086,386 of NC_089751.1, read as the reverse complement.
TGTTGGACTGTGGAACAGTCTCCCTGAGGATGCTGTGCTATTGGAACCTTAAAAGTTCAAGCGAAGATGCAACGCATTGCTATCCAAAACAATTCTCCTGTTATTTTAATAATTCACTTACATTTTTTTCTATTTATTTATTAATTTGTTAATTTAATTTTTCTCTTCTAATAATTGATCTCTTCTTTCTGTACTTCCAATTACCTTCTGTTACTTCTTTCAGATGAACTCCATATTTTTTGAAAGCTAAGGTTTCAGGTCAATGGACCCTGTTGGCTTGTTTTACACGAATAGGGTACATGCTCTGTAGTGTGTATTTTATGGTATGTATTCATGCAATGCTCGGTATGGAGGTGTATGGTACCTAAGGATACAAATATCCCTAACCCTTAATTTAAACTTTGTATCTGCAACCATTCCTAGAAAGGGTTTAATCGGGTGAATTCACGAAACACTAACTTGCATCTTTTAGTCTTCCATGATTAGGAATGGGATTCAAGTAACACGCTTACATTTCGTATTTGATTTATTGTGGAATATTAGTTTTGTATATAGAGGAGAGGCAAGGATGAAATCATTTAGGGTAACTCTCTCTGTCTCTCTCTCTCTGTCTCTCTCTCTCTCTCTCTCTCTCTCTCTCTCTCTCTCTCTCTCTCTCTCAATAGCGCTATATTGCTGTTATAATTCTTGTGGTAATATTGACAAAAGAAAATAATAACAAATAATCAAATAAATATGAAAGAGGAAAACAATAAAGGACCAAAATAAAGAGTGGTCTTCCCTCGAAGTTCCTGTCTGCGAATTTTCGTGGCAATTATCATTGCATATAAAAGGATTTAAGGATAGCCTAGGACTGAAATAAACATAAGTAGTTATCTTTCCCTGGTAGGCGGTATCATTTGATTCCGAAGAGAAAAAGACAGTTAACACGGAAACCTACGTAGTAAAGTTCAGAGAAGGTAACAATAATGTCACTGGGTTTAATGCACTATGCTTGTACTGTAGATTTAAAAACATACTCCTTTTTGAACATATGACTGTAGCCGTAATTGTTGCCTTGATTAATTTTTTAGGTGAAAATTTACTTGAAATGGCGAGTGTCTGTTTAAAGTGGGTTGTTTTTATTAAGATAAAAAGTCTTGATAAAAGATTTCTTTCTACAGACAATGGGTACCAGAGGGCAACAGTTGGATCTGTTTTGTTGCTTATAAATTCCTCTCTTTTTGTCAGTTTCTCAGAGTAATATACAGTGTCCGGTCTAATTTGCTTGAACCCTTCCTAAATGAATAAAAGAATTCATAACAAAAGTAAAACCAACCCGTAAAACACCAAATGGCAGCCACTAAATATCAAGTAGTGAAATCTAGGATAATTAAGTAAATTATATTTGTCCAATAGTTCCCGAAGTTCGTGCAAGGTCTTTCGCCTTTCATCTAAGACATCCTCAGTCAGACTTCACATAACAGAAAGAGTAGATTACGTACCATTTTTATGCTTACAAGGGCCATCGCTTTTGAGGCTGGTCACCAGGTGAGGAACAGCTGTTCTGTGTCAAGTCGGGTACTGGATCTGGGAAAGAAAGACAAAATAAGTTAACAGTGATTACTGATGACATTCGAGCATCTTGTGAAAAAAGGAATAAAAGGCATTCAGACCAAGACTTAGATTAATATTATTTGCATGGTTGGACGTATTAATGCATGGTCTGAAAGGCTTGTAGAATAATGTCATTACATCCGGTCAGACTACTATGGAGCCTATTTATCTTACGTAATTCTCAGTTCAAGCAGAGTATTTATGCTGATGTATTCTGACATTTAAATACTTGCTTGTCGGGGCCAAATAAAAGAATCACAAACTTTACTCTACTGAACAATGCTGGAGTTGTTTGGATCACAAGTGAGATGATGCAGTGCTGTGATAAAAGTATGATTAAGTGGCTCACCACAGTGGGTAAGGTATGTCTGGATGAGGGAAATACTCCAAATGAAAAGACGAGAGTAATAATTGCTCTTTTGAAAAAGGTTAAAGGTGGTAGCGGTAGCTGTGACAATTACAGACACACATAACTTTACCAAGTGTTACAAGGAAAGTGTATGACAGGATTTTCAGAGAGCAAGCACGACAGCTAACATGAGCACTTTGGGATCAAGAGTTTAGTAGGGAACAATTGTATAAGAAGTTTGAGAGTAATGTTTCCAAAAGAATTTGTTGATGCAATGCACGAGACGTCAGGGATGTAAGATGGAAAGGTAATTTGTTGTGGCCAATTAGAAATGTTTACGATGAAACTGAAATTGGTGTTAGAATATGTTGACGTACAAGTCCCTATAAGGTAAGGGGGCGTTGTTTCCATGACAGTTTTTTTTTTTTAATCTTTATGGAGACAGGGATGTGAGAGATTAAATAAAAGTTGAGGCATGGAATTGCAAGGTTGTAAGATAAGAAAAATGGTTGTGAATCTAAAGTAGAGTGATTGGTATTTTGAAATGATGAAGCGTTAATGTATAATGCGAAGATAAACTGCAAAAAACTCGTCAAAGAGTTAGATAGTATTCTTCATCAATCCACTAACATTGTTCTTCCATCAAATGTTTCGGTGTACGAAACACAGATCAACTTATAAGAGAGCACTGTTCCATGAACATCTATGGTGAATTTACGTACCTGTTCCTAGGTATCTGCGTTACTTATTTGTATCAAATTGCCTACCTTAATATTCCATTTTAGATTTCGGTCAGTTCTTTGATAATAGAAAACTCCCATGCATCCAATCTTTCTGTTCTTTTCTAGCACAGTTTAGTATCATGTACCGAGCGAAGTACTTAAGGGGATCATGAAAGCTAAAAGAATCCCCTCTTAGGGTCTGACACACCCCAGCGGAGATATAATGAACGAATTCCGCCACAATTCAGAGCAATTACTTGGTTTAACTCTCATTGATTATTGCCTTCGCGAAGAATCCAAGCAGGTGGAGGTCAAGGCTTTGTCTTTCCTTGCACGACGAGACGAACAACCTGATATGTCTTGTTACATAATGTTGACCCTTTGCTCTAATGTGCGCCAGATTTATCTGTCTCGTCAGAAAATACACACCAAAGATAGGAATTCATATCAGTTACTTTACTCGGAAAAAAAATATAAGGTTAAAAGTCATAGTTTTACGCTATGACAGAGAAATGTTTTAGTGGAAGGCTCTCTCTTTCTGTCTCTGTCTCTCTCTCTCTATCTCTCTTTTCCACACACACACACACACCAAAACAAAATTTATTTTTATATGATATTTTAACTTTATGTAATACAGCCTAAATAAATGAATAAATGTTAAGTCTAAGTAGAATAATGATCGTTGCTTTTAAAGTCACCGAAAGAGACGAGTGTTCACTAATTAATCGTAGCATCATCACAAGAATCAATCTTAATCTTTATATGGAACAGAATAACAATATTCATAAGACTGATATTAGATACCCTGTATTATCTGACCGACAGAGCAATATTCAGATGCAGAAATTGCTCTGTTTCCTGTGGATTGATAACTGAAATGGTCTACCCAAAAATAAGACAGAAGTAAAGGACTTACTAACTACAAAAATGAAAACTTGAAGAAGATTCAAACAAATATACATATATATTTATATGCGTGTATGTATGTATGTATGTATGTACGTATGTATGTGTATGCATGTAAACTGACATCATAGCGGTGAAAGTCGACAGTTCATTATTGTTACAAAACCAAACGTTTAAGTTTAGAGCCTAGTCTCGACAGAGGCACTAATCAATTATAATTCTCTTTGGGTGTAATTTAATCCGTACGTATAGTGAATTCGATACTGCGTTTCATTTGTTGTAATGTTTGTGAATATAGAAGTCACGCTTGTATAATTGACAAAAACTGGTCATATATATATATATATATATATATATATATATATATATATATATATATATATATATATATATATAATATATATATATATATATATATCTATCTATCTATATATATATATATATATATATATATATATATATATATATATATATATATATATATATATATATATATATATATATATATATATATATATATATATATATATATATATATATATATATATATATATATATATACATGGTATGCACGTTCTTTATAATGATGACAGTTCCAAACTCCCCAAAACAAGAATAGCGAAAGAAAAAACAAGCAACCAAATTCGCCTCTCTCACGGAATCGTCATCATGAATAAGCGGCAGACAACTGACGTCACAAGGAGACGGTTATAACGTGATCAGCACTCCTGCTTCCATAATTCTTCTTGATTACCAAGACTCAGTTTCATAACAGCGTTCTGGTTTCAAATGGAAGGAAACGAGGAGATATCTTCCGGAGAATTTTCCTCCTGGCGCTGAAGGAAGCTGCGGCATTTCATTTTGCAGCTGTTTTCCCGAAGGGACGGGAGGCAAAGAATTCCGACGGATTTCATGGGCGGTTGAACTGCACAGTAGTCTTCCAAAGGGAAACAATGACGTTTCATAGCACATAAATTACAGTTTCTTTTCGTCAGCTCCAAATTTATAATCATTTTAGCGTTTTATTACATGTAAAACTAACTTTCTGCTAATTGCTATTTTTAAGATACTTTTTCAAACGACAAAAACAATCCTTTTCACAATCCTATGGCGTTACTGCAAAAATTTCCTTCATAAAGAAAATAATTTTTCAAGCAATTTATTGTTCAGACTACAATTTCCATTAAACCATAAAAATGTTAATCTTATCGCTGCAATTCTTCGCAATCAGACATTGCTTTCTCACTGGTTTTAAAAGTTACTTCCAGTGAATTGTACATTTAAAAGGACTATTACTGCTCATATAACGCAAGTTGTCCTGAATTTGAACCCGGTATTGTAGCTAGTTTTATGACCCTATAGTACGATTTCTCACTATGCAGTATATATTACAGTATATATATATATATATATATATATATATATATATATATATATATATATATATATATATATATATATATATATATATATGTGTGTGTGTATGTGTGTGTATGTATTGTTTCTTTCAGGAATTGTCACTGAATGCTGATGTCCGTATGGCGCCCACTATTTTAAGAACACACCTCTCTAATCTTGTAAGTCTCCTCTTATCTCGGAAGAGAAAACACGGATAATCAGATATCCAGATAGGGCTAAAATGTGGTGAACTTTGGTAAACAGCTGTATCGAGATACTAAAAACTACTAAGAAAAGCAATAGTGAAATACCGCCTTAAGTGAGACTGCATATCAGTTTGTAGTACCTTGCCCTGGTTTTGTTTATTTTCCACATTACTGAACAGCTGCTGGTTTAGGTGCCTTTTTTTTTTCCTGTCTCAATATTTGTTTATTTTTCGATATGAGCATTCTGTTCTGTGAAAGCACTTTGGTAAACAAGCAAACTGTCTTTATAGTCTGTTTAATATGAATTTGAGTATATTATATAATGGGCTCATAGGTATATATATACATATACACATATATATGTATGTATATATATGTATATATATTTATATATATATATTTACATATATATATATGTATATATATTTATATGTGTATATATACACATACATACACACACATATATATATACATATATATATATATATATATATATATATATATATATATATATATATATATATATATATATATATATATATATATATATATATATATATATATATATATTATATATAAAGCATATTCTTTACACATCTCATTAACAACATGAAAAAGAAATTCTGTACAATATTTGAAATTTTTTTCTAATTTTTCTGCATAATTGCTCAGGTAGGCAAATTCAGTTTCACTGTTGAAATTATAATTCCTAAAAAATGTTCGAGAGTTTTGAAGCGAGATGAAGAGACTGGATTTTAAATATGTGAATTTAAAATTTCATGTCAGGAATGAATATTAGCTTGTAAAAAAGAAATGAAAAATAACATTTTAAGGACTCGAATTTTTGCACAATTATCTGATAATTTACATTTTTCTAGTCTTAATGATTCATCCAACTGGAAAATAAATCACTCATTTTTTCCACGAATTTGGCGACAGAACGATGAGCAATCTCTACCTTCTAATTCTGTTTGCAGTCTTATGCCTATCTCCTCCCTGTCAGCAACTCGTTACAGTTGACTAAATATAAAGCCCCGTAACCACTGCGTAGGTGAACAGAGGCACAATATGCTTGGTTTACAGGGAGTGAGAGTTCTGAAAAGAAGTGGCACCAAAGAGAAGAGCGAGAATGACATGAAGAGGGAACGTAAAGATGAGGAGGGAATAAGAAAAGAAATCAAGAAGAGAGAAAAACTTGGTTGCACCAAGTGGATTATCTCGCTGAAAAATGAATATTCGATATGGCGGCTAAGGTATGAGGAGGCTTAGTGCAAGTTTGTTTTGACAACAACCTCTGTAAGCCTCTGAGAGAGAGAGAGAGAGAGAGAGAGAGAGAGAGAGAGAGAGAGAGAGAGAGAGAGAGAGAGAGAGAGAGAGAGAGGAAAAATATTGGTTTACGATCACAAATTGTAATTTCAAACAAAAAGACTCAGCAAAACGTCCAAATCCTGCGAATCTAATAAATCATCTGACTGCAAATTGATTATCACGGTTATATCTGTACATCAGGATATACAGCTTAATTTTCAAAACGATGACCCTTGACGATCACTGCGATATTCTTAGAAGTTATTTGTTAAAAGCTCTGCCTTAAGGGATTGTTTCCATCTTTGGTTCACTAGCCAGTAATCAATCAGTTGTTCCATCTTTAGCTTTTTAATATATATGCATCGAAAAGATACGATTCTAACCCCCTGTTTTCTTAAGATGAGAGATGTTTTTCACGTCATAATCAAGTGGTTCTGAGAACATATTATGTCTGCATTATAAAGTACTTGCAGGCAAAGGTCGACGATTAATTTTGAGGCAAACTTGATAAAGGAAATCATGCGGTAATCTCCATGCTAATAATATCACTCCAGTTAAAGTCGTTCAGTGAAGTTTTAAAAAAAGGAAACTTAACAATCACTTCAGTCATACGAATATTTTGCCGATTCATTGGAGCATTTAGGTATTTTTATATTTATGTCAAAGAGGGAATGTGCCCGTATGCCCGTGACAGGTGATTCCTCAGTGAGAATCATTTGGAAAGGAATGTTTACCTTAAATGATCTGATTTCCATATTTATATACAACTAAATAAACTGTGACTGAAGGACGTCTCACCACGAACCAGATATGAATGTCAAATAATTATATTTTCATTTCTGTCTGACAGGTCTCATTTCTTTTGACATTCTGCCGTTCTTAATCAAGCATTATTTAATTAACGGAAATGAACCGATGCATTTTTTCAACCCTTTTCGGTGATTCTGCAGTGATTCAAATTCCGAGTGCAATCTTATAATTACTCTGTGCTCTTGTGTCTTGCTTTTATCAATGCAACGGGAAGGTTTTCCATTTTAGCCCTATTAATCTTTATGTTGAAACACTACGAATAGTAAACAAAAAATGATTTAGCTGAGAAACAAACAATGAAGATTAAAGATAAATTTTCTACGTTCAATAAAAATTATTATTTTCCTCGTTATAGAAAATTCATTGATTTCCTGTTTATCTCTTTGGAAATAAGACAGAAAGATGACCATTATTACATGTTCAAATTCTTATTACACAGCAATTACAGAAGGAGAAGAGGTGGTAGTATTGACATTTCATGAATCAACCTGTTTTTTTAAATAACTGGTGGGAGGAATATCTCATTCCCTTTAACGAACTGAAACTTTATTTATTTTTCTTTTTGCCTGAAAGTCATTCACTGTGTAAATTTATAATTCTAAATATTGTGATTTTTATGCATTCACAACATGAACCATGTTCACGATATTTTTATAATAAAAATATCATGGTTTTATTGTATTGTGTTCTGTGAACTCTTCCTGAAATGAAAAATACTGTAGGTCATAGCCAGAAATGAATTGTTCAAACATTTTAAGAACAGAAGGGAGAAAACAATTTTTCCATTTATTGAAAATTACGACTATCAAAACTTTTTGGCCTGAACATGGGTCCTTTGCTTATGTCGCGAAATTCTCGAAATAAGTGAAAATTTTATCTTATTCAAAAGCCGCAAGAGAAAATTGTTTGGAAAATTTAAATAATTTAGTTTCAAGTTAACGAGGTTGCTTAAATTCTCTCTCTCTCTCTCTCTCTCTCTCTCTCTCTCTCTCTCTCTCTCTCTCTCTCTCTCTCTCTCTCTCACTTCTTTATTTTCTTTTTTTTTTTAGATTTCACTCAGCTTTCTTCCAGCTGACGATGGAGACTGTTGACTCGGAGGAAACACATGACAGGCCCCGAAATAAAATTGATAAAAGAAGAGCACGAAGCCAAAACTAAGTGCGGGACATTGTTGAGTGTGAACGAATGGATTGACGTAACAGTAAGTTTATATCAGGAAGTAGCTATAAATCAGAATAAGTGTGTGTGTGTGCAATTCCCCTTGGTGAAGAGGGTGTATTTATAAAGAGAATACATAAAAAAAAACATCTGATCAAGAATAGTTTACTAGAGAGCTGTTGTGTTGGTTACTTTATATTGGGTTAACAGTTCATAATATTGCCATCACCCATATTAAGTAAATATCTCTATGAGAACAACTTTCCAACGTAGTCGACGCTGCACAAATTTATCGGATACACGAGTCACAAAGTGGGCGGAATATTTCTTGAGTTGGCAGTGATTCATCTGGCAAAAGAAAGGGGTATAATATATATTACAACGTGGGATGACGCAACATTGATTACGACCATGTCCAGGAAGTTGCTTAAGGGAGCCATAAAACCGGTAGTTTCCAACCGTTGTGGATATTTCGGCTGTCTATGAAAAGTGCCACAACAATATTATGCGATAAGTCAGCAAATTTCTGTATTCAAATGAACTCGAACTCCGAATGGCCGCGAATGTTCCATTGTTTCTATTCTTTTGTGGCAAGGAATAATAAACGTTAAAATTCACGAGAAATTTTTGTGACTTACTCGTATAGATTATTGCTCCATGTAAGAATATATGATCAATATACTATGCATTTGCGTCTGCGCACATGTCATTGTATATTACTTAAGAACCAATCAAGGAAAATCCTTGTTGTCTATAGAACGTGCATTTTCTGTCTGAGCCAGGATTAAAATTCTAATCTTTTGGCAAGCTCAGTTTTTCTTTTTTCAAGCCTGAAGCTAAAGTAACAAATTAATAAAAAAGAGTAATCGAAACTTCTCATATTTAATAAAAAATTTTCCATTAAATTCAAGCATTCATTTTGACCTAAAATTCGCCGAAGAAAAATTTTTTTTTACCGTGGCGAGACTTCATAGAAATTCAGCAAGAGCAACTGTTGGAATTGTTGCTGCTTTAGTTCCTCATTCAGGAGGATAAAATGTTCAGAACAGTGCCAGACATCTTTAATGGAGGTGACACATAAGCCCGAGTTGTTTTTCGGTAGTCTGAAATGGTCGGACTCCAGAGGCGATATAACGCTATGAAAAAGCTTGAGTTTATGGAGGAAGGTTGTCGCTAAGTGCTCGAAAAAAAGAGGATGAAAATAAATCTATTATCCTTTCAAAACGGAGCAACTTTTTTTTTTTTTTTAAATGAGAAAAGGGGCAAAGAAGATATAAAATCTCTGGCCATATTTTTTCTCCGCTCAGGAGACAGAATTGAAATGATTAAACTAACACTAAAATCTTGAAGTTGGAAATTTACCATTAGATAGTGGCCTACCTATTACATTCAGACTTGGCGAAGGTACTGTAGTAATGAAAATGAAAGTTTCGTGATGATATACTTACGCTACGTGATCTACATTCAGTAAATCAGAATATGTTTCATACTCTAACAGTGAATAATCATTTAAATTAATTTGAATAAGACTTACCATAATTACGTCCAATACTCAACAAATCCAACTTATATAGGAGATATCCAAACACTTATAAGGGCTTGAATTATACTAAATGCGAATATGAGGGAAATGTGGAATCTATTGAGGGAAATTGCTTGCGCAGTAAGAAGGGCTAAAAGGGTAAGAGGTAGAAGTTAAGTGACAATATGGTAAAAAAATCATAAGTGAAAAGACAGATTAGTGTATTCTGGGGGCATTTTTGATACCTTCTGAATGGAGGCAAGAAGCTGTTGGAAAAGGGGTATAACTCGAAAGTCCTTTTTGGAATGGAAGAAATAATGGAAAGGAAGGTTCTTAATATTCGAGAAACTCCAAACTACCAGCAAAATAAGGGTGAAAGGTAATGTGTACGTAGCTGTCGATGCTTAACAAATGGGCCTTTTGTGTACCCGTATTATGAAGTGGCTAAGAAGTGGGGGCTTTCAGCATATGGGTTTCATGACTCCCTACCTCCCCTACTCTCTCTTTCTGGCTCACTCTTTGTATATGTATATGTATCAGCATACATTAAATATATAAATAATATATATATATATATGTATATATATATATATATATATATATATATATATATATATATATATATATATATATATATATATATATATATATATATATATATATATATATATATATATATATATGTATATATAACCCCTGGAATAAGGAAACCAGAAAGTATGCAAAGTAAGCAATGCTCAGAAAGACTGCGATTAGAAAATCATAAATACATGCGTTACAATCCGTGCTTAAAAGTAAACTTTACATTCTATCAAGTTTAGAAAATTCGCTTCCAGGGGGAAGCTAAAGTTAGATCACGTTAATCATTTTTTGGAAGCTCTCGGATTAGAACCTTCATAAAATTATAATGGCTGTCCATCTACATGATGACAACATGACGTCAGCTGTTTAAGCAACGTGATATTCAATGTAAAACCTGGAGACAAGGACAATTTTAAGAGCAAGATTAAGCAAAAGATCCGTGATGAAATCCTAATCATGGTACATGAAGAGAAAAATTATCAGATTAAAGATTAATTAAGTTATTGTAAATACAAATATATATCCGCATACATAAACATCAGTGTTTGGCATAAAAACTAGGGCAATGATGTATGTTCGATAGAGGTACTGTACAGCTCTTTCGAATTTACGGCATTTAAATATTGCCCGAAGAACATCAACACAAAAACAAAACAATTTAGAATGAAATGAAAATAAACAATTATATTGTGTGAACCATATGGCCAAAAACCATAGCCCCAAAAACTAGGATTGTGATGAAAAGAGGCAAAAAATATCATCACTTAACCATTCAAACAAGCGTCTTATTACATTAGGTAAAATGAGTTAATTACTATAGAATTAAAATCTTATCCCAATTTTTTACACAGAACCTGACCTTTCATGACAAAAAATGCCCACCCTAAAGGACCATGTCAAATATACATTCACTAGTCCTCATCACGATTGCAGGCCGAATTTTTCTGTTGAAACAATTTGGCCCACATTCAACCTCCACTTCACCAGTCTTTTACAAAACATTGCAATAAAAAAATTTCTAGGAATATCCATTTGATACCAACATCTGGATGAAAACCCATAATTCTAGGTAGGGTGAAGGAGGATCTGGAGAAGAAGGGCTTGGCGGAGGAAGATGCTTTTGATAGAAATAGCTGGAGAAGGCCCATGAAGGCAACCGACCCCTTTGCTTACGGTTAGCAGTGGGGATAAAGAAGATTCAGACACCTTTCCAAAACCCAATTGTGCAGTAAAGCTTTTTGATCTTTTGCAGATCTAGAACGACATTACCCCTGCTTTAAGCACGAATTCTTCCTTTGTTAATTATAAAAACTACCAGCTTCTACTGGATAAATTTAGGCTTCAGTGGATTTTAGCTGTAAGTGGACTTTGATTGCTCTAATATAGTCTATAGATTGAGTTCGGGCATCATTTACTTGTCTGTGAATGGATAAACAGACGAGCTAGTTTTTATGACGTTATATACCATCGACGTTTTCTAAAGTATTTTAACTTTTTGTTTTCAGGGAAAAAATCACTAATATTTCTGTGTCTTTGTGTGTTCTCGTTACGGTCTTCAAATGATTAAAACTGTAACCAGTACACACACAAAAGTGTTTGCTCTTGCACTGGTCTGTATATTCACAATTACTAAGCCACAATTGTCGTTTAATGACCAATTCACTATACCTCGAAAATAACTTACACCCAAGGGGAATTATAACTGATAAGCGCTTTGCCTCTAGTGGTATTCTATCTGTCGCTCGCCAAACCAGTTCATTGGTTCAAAAATGACTGTACATCGTTGTTTGCCAAACTAGACAGCAGTTCGAATCTCACTGCTATCCATTTCAGGGACCGAGAGTCATCGTTTTTCTCAAATATCTTTCAAACCAATTATATGATCGAAATGGTACTCTGACACAGTGTACAAGACACCTCCAGCTAACTTTTGGTAATACAGAGCATTGTCAAATGTTTTAGTTAAGGCGTTTACTCTTGACTTAAATGGTGTTACCAAGCATCGCCAAACTATGCATTCGAACGTCCTTTATCCCCATCCTGTCCCTCCCTCTCCTTTCCCCTCCTCCACCCTCCCTCAACCCACTTTCCTGGCCTCCCCATCTCTGGCCCCTCTCTCCTGTCTATGGGGGTAGCGGACGTTTGATGGAGTAGATTAGTCCTGCTGACTCATGTGACTTTAACCTTTAAAAGTCAAGAGTGAACGCCTCTACTAACACCATTTGACAATGCACTATATTACCAAAAATTAGCGGGAATTGTCTTGTACACTGTGTCAAAATACCATTTCGATCAAATAATGAGTCTGAAAGACATTTGAGAAAAACGACGACTGGCGGTCCCTGAAATGGACGGCAGTGGCGAAGAATGATGAATTCCCCTTTGGTGTAAGTTATTCCCGAGGTATATTTGTTGCTTAATTTTTGTGAATATAAAAAATGTCATGGGGTATGTGACAAAAATATTCTGCATGTTTCTGCTGTGAACAGAACAAGATCAAAAGCTAAAACTGTTTCCTTGTCTGGGTTGCTCTTTACTCTTGACGTGTCCTCTAAAAGTCGCAACTCTCTTGATACAACTCCTTTATGTATCTGTGAATGTGCATGTCCGTCATTTGCCCATCATTTATGCCCTTGGGAACCAGTCAGCTAAAAGGGAAAATACATCAAAATGAAAGTGAACATTTTCTTCAGAACCCAAGCACTACTGAAAAAAAAAAAGGGAAATGTACCTGGACGTAAACTGCACAGCTCCCGCAACGCACGTTGATTGACACTGACATGATTTAAGCATCGCTCATCTCTATTAGTTTCAGGTAGGTGGACACAGAAATTGCATTCCTAAAACCACATTCGATCCTGAAACTATGTTAGCGAGCGAAGACATTTCCCTTCGCCACTTAGCAATCCTATTAGAAGAGATCGTGGACTCCAGCTTTCCGTGGAATTCACATGGATTTCTGTTAAAGTGGAGGAATTTGAGTTTCCAAAGAGACACTTCTATGGCTGAGTGATTCATCAGGTATAAAATAGCCTCGTAACTACTAATCGGGAAAGAGATTTTTGTCTTTGTATTTCGATAAATCCCGACACTGTATGTTTTAATAACTGCCTCGAGAACAAATGAGCATTAAGTTCTTTACTTATGTTTCAACGAGTGGGAAGAAAAACGATCGTGAGAACATTTTTTATTTGAACAGATTCCTTTTTACTCATGCACGCCCGAAGGAGAGAGAGATGCATCTTGTTTTTCTACTGCTGAATCGTTTTCTCATAATACTGCGAAGCAAGTAATGCCATACAATATTTCTGGCTTTATTTACTTTGCGTCTCTTTTGCTTAATTCCCAAATTTCGATGGTGGACTGTTTATGTTTCTCGTAAACGTAAACAGTAGCCGTTTGAACGATGAACAAAATGGAAAACTTATGAAAATCCAGTGTAATGAAGACCTACGGAAAATATTTACAACCTAATATCATATACCATACGCAATAGCTTTAAAAAAATAATCGTTGAAAAAGGAATAATAAGCAGAGTTGTTACCCCTTTTGAACCCTATAAAGGAGTGGCAATTCGAATCTTCGGTGCCCAACTCTTATGCTACGTTCACACATTCACGTATCAAGGCACGCATGCCCGCACGGCTGACGGGCGGAGCCAGAGAGTGCGTAAAAACAATGCAAACACAACGTAAATGTACCGTAAGTACTGTGTAAATGCGGCAGCATGCGGCGCGACCGTTACGGGACCACCTGGCCATGCGCCGGGGCAGGAACCTTTCGGCCTGCTCGAAAACCCTGCGGGGTGGCCAGGTCAACTGTCAGGTGGCGTGGCCCGACCGCGACAGCGTGGCGCCACCCGCGGGCTGACCACGCAGCTGCCACGCCGTTACCTGGGGGCACACGCTGCCCCAGGGCACTGCGTGGCTGTCAGAATGGCGTGGGAGTAGGCGCGGCAACGCTGCCGCACCCCCAACCGGCGTGGATGTGGCAACGCTTTGACCTGGGATAAAGGGGGCAGGCGGGCGCTTCCAGGTCAGTGCTTCTCTGGCCAGCATCCTGTTGCTATCTCCTCAGCGCCTCCATCTTCGCCGTCCACTGCAGCAGCCAAGATGCCCAAAGGACCCATGCTGAAGAGGACCAGGAAAGGGGCCCTGAGAACTCCAGGAGCCCTGGCAGCTGGAGTTGCCCCCTCACGCAAAAGCCTCCTGAAGCTGATGGTCCCCTTCAGGCAGCGATGCTGTTGTGCTGCAGCTCGAGGCCGACGAGCTCGTGACGGAGAGCAACCTAGAGGAGGAGGAAGAGGACCTTGCCCTCGCCTACGAGAGCGACCCCGCTGCCGCCACCGACGACAACGCCCACGAGGGGATGCCGACGCCGACACCGAAGGCACTCCTGATGGAGATGGCCCTACATTTTTCAAGAAGTCGAGGATGAGTGTGCGCAGGTGTCAGAACAGCTGAGCCTGCACCTGAAAATGGAGGTGCTCGGTGCCATCCAGCGATATATCCGTGCCACCAAAGAGGGCTGCGGTGCCGTCGAGGGCCATGATGACCCACACCATGGCAGTGACAACGGGAGTGTCAGGCACCTGCAGTTCCTGCCAGCCTGTCGGCATCGCAGCAGCAGCGGGCACTCACTGCACAGCAGCTGGCGCTCCTGCAAGCACAGTTGGTGACATCCACACCAAAAGACCTCAGCAACCTGTCGCTGACACGACATTCCTCAACAATTTGCAGGGCTAATTTATATACTGTTATATTTCCTTTTGCTGTTATGTATGTGTATGTTTTATTTTATATTAAATAAATATATTTTGCAATATCATGTCTAGCTCTATCCTCTGCTCAAATATCATGTATTCAATGAAGTAGCTATAATACAAGTACACAAATAAAGAAGGCAAAATGAAGCGAATACACTAACATTTCATTACTGACTTTGAAATAAGTTCAAAATACTTTATGTAACATTTGTGCACAGAAGAAAAAATGACAACAGGCAAAATATTAGCAAGTCATATAAAATGTCAAAAATATCGGGGAGAAGGTAGTTTCAAAAGATAGAATTTTCATATCAGAATATCAACAATGTAAATGCTAAGAGCAGGTACTTTCAAGAACATAGAATTATCACCTCAGAATTAAAACAATGTAAAGAGAAGGTACTTTCAAAAATGATAGAATTATCATATCAGAATAGAAACAATGTTAAGAGAAGGTACTTTCAAAAATGATAGAATTATCATATCAGAATAGATTCCATGTAAAGAAATTATCAAAAAGGGCAAAATAACTACATCTTCTTCCTTTTATTTATATATATGTTTGTTTCATATTTATTAAACATACATTGCAATGTCATAGCCCGCCCTATCCTCTTCCCATTTACCAAGTATTGATGAGAGTAATATATCATGGATTTGAGCAATATCTTTTATTAAATCAACTAAAATAAACGGAAGTACACAAATGCACAGGGCAAAATAATCCTGAATTGATACATTATTGATTTATAAATAAGTCCAAAATAAATACAGGAACAGAATAGAAACAATGTTAAGAGAAGGTACTTTCAAAAATGATAGAAATATCATATCAGAATAGATTCCATGTACAGAAATTATTAAAAGGGCAAAATAACTACAGGTCTCTGGTGCGATATAGCTGGGTTTAACCCCGCAGTACGTGGGGCCAACGTGACGTTTGCGTAACTCAGTTACGCAGAACGTAAATACATACGGTATACGTACGTTGGTGTTACGTGCTCTGCCACGCACTACTTCTGCCTGCGCCGCCGCTTGTTTGTCAGCGCCACGTCACCCTTACGCAGTGCGTACATTTGCGCGCACTATAATGCGCATGCATCACGCACATCGTCCTGTGACACGTATCCAGTTGGGCGGGGCCTATTTTCTCGCGTATGCGCAAGTTTCACCAATTCTGGCTGTGTGTGCGCATGCGTGCCTTGATACGTGAATGTGTGAACTTAGCTTTATGTTATCTTTGGTAATGAGAAACAACACAGCTATACCAGAGAAACGGAACGTATAAACAACATTTCATCTAAATTTACATCTTCGGTGGGAAATTAAGAATCTCTCAACACTACCAATTAGAGTGCATGGTTTTGAACCATAAAAAAACAGTTTCGTTTCCAGATTGATTGTTATATAAAATAACTCTTGGAAAACTTTTGTTACAGTATTCCCTGACCAAATCTAGAGAGTGGGAGCCCCAAGGTAACTAAATGAATTCAACCGAACTGCTGGACTAAAAGATTTTCCCTCGAACTTTGGAAGGAAGGAAACCTTGGCAGAAAAACCGAAAATATTGACCACGACTTAATTTATGCTGGAACGCTTTCGGTCCTCTCCCTCTCTCCTTTTGTTTCGTGGTCTCTGGTATATTAAGTTTACATTTTGCTTCTATGCTAACTTTTCATTCTTGAATTTTCGGGTTTTTGTCTGCTTTAAGGGTACGTATAAATGAGTACGCTCGCTGTTGGGCCCAGTTATGACAACAAAATGGACTTTATATAGGAATTCAAATTAAGATTGTTGCATGTGTGATTTATTAAGCAAAATGTAAACTTGATAAACAAGTCTTTGTGTAAGTATTCAAATGGAAAAATATATACTGTATGTGCATAGTGGATTTGAGAACGATACAGTTAATTTCAGTAAACAAATCTGGCACTAATTCGATTACCTTAATGGAACAGAATTTTAAAATCGTTTTGTATAGAACAGTTTTAAGAGAAAGAACCCTAGTATTTCATTAGCAACCTCCCCGACCTTCCACTAACCTAATATATAAATTCACTGAAGCTCGAAAACGTGTCCATCATCTGAATGACATTTCTCCAAGACCGAGAGTACCCATCACGATATTTCATCGGGTTTTTGGAGGACATTTAGACGGGACATTGACCACAAACGTCTTTCTTAACCTACTAATTTAACGGTTTAGTGTCGTCCAGTGATCACGTCTTATTAAATCATTCGGATGCGTTTTAAACCGTCACTCAGGTCATTCAGAAGTCTTCTGGGCTATCATTTAGTCATTCGGGGTCTTTAAAACGGTCACTTTAGGTTATTTATAAAGTTATTAAGACCATCAGTTTAAGTCGTTTGGAATGTTTGTTTGAACTCGGGTTAAAGTGCTAAGATTACGTGTTTAAGATTGCTTATTTTACACCTGCATATTCACTATTAATGCGACTAACTGTCCATATAAACCAGTCATTAAGACTGAAGAAATGTTAATCGAAATACAGTTACTGTTTTTGTCGTGATAATTGTTTTTATTGGCCTTTTAAATGTCATACGTACACACACACATATATATACTGTATGTATAATTCATATGTGCATATACATTTATATATGTAATTAGCTACCTAATCTTCAAGTTTCTGAATGACTAATTACAGTTTTGCTTTCATAATTTCTCAGACACGTAAGATTCTTGGACATTCATACCGATATGATAGAAATGTGAAAGCAAATATCACTCACAATGTCAGAGACAACGGCTGGTCTTCGATTAATTATTGGAAGTTTCATACATTCGTACAGCTGTAAATGTGTATTTAAGAGGAAGTTTGTGTGTAAGTGCATTTGTGCGAGCGCGTGCGCATTTGTGTTAGAGAGAGAGAGAGAGAGAGAGAGAGAGAGAGAGAGAGAGAGAGAGAGGAGTGGGGTAGGGGCTAGGGAAGGGGATTTCCTCCTCAGTTTTATCCTACCTGTTTTGAATTTTCCATATGCGCGAACAATCTTCCAAAACATAGATCATAGAAATACCGAAATTCCTGGACCATGTGCTACTTTCGTATTCCAGACTATGTTCCAGGAAATCGGTGACGCCCATTCCAGAATGGGCAGATTCTTTGCCATAAATAATACCCAAGTACCGTTAGGAATCGGAGACAGAAGAAAAAGAAAGAAATAAGCGCAAGATTCCGCAGTCAGCGCCCAACTGCGGAAAAAAGGAGACATGTCAGGTCATCGCTGCCATGTCAATTGTCACAATTTTTTTCTCTTTTATCTTTTTGTTGCGTAATGAGGATTGCGTATGTTTCATTATTTCTGTCTTTGTCTTTTGTTTATTTTGACATACTTAAGTTTGTTCATAAAATATTCTTGAAAGTTTTCTATTTCTATAGATCTACGATTATGTAATTAACGCAGGATCTTTTTGTTTATAATATGGGATATCCATTTTAAAAGAGAACACGTAAGGCCTTTGGAAACTAATAAAAAACCTGATGCAAACATTACTACAAGCATGTTGCAACCTCAGACTTTCTCTCTTTTTCTCTCTCCCTTTGTTTATATCCATAAAGACACACACGAACACACACACACATATATATCTATATCTATATATGTATATATTTATACATACATATTTACATCCAAACACACATATTATATATGTATTATTATAATATATATATATATATATATATATATATATATATATATATACACACACACACACACACACACACACACACACATATATATATATATATATATATATATATATATATATATATATATATATATATATATATATATACATGCTTACCCACACACACAAATATTATATATGTATTATATATAATACATATATAATATTTGTGTGTGGGTGTAAGTATATATACATATAACACACACACACACACACACACACACATATATATATATGTGTGTGTGTGTGTGTGTTATCTTTATGGATATAAACATTTGAGGTTGCAACATGCTTGTACTAATGTTAGCATCAGGTTTTTATTAGTTTCCAAAGGTCTTACGTGTTCTCTTTTGATATGGATATCCAATATTATGAACACAAAGATCCTGCGTTAATGACATAATTGCAGATCCACAGAAATGGAAAACTTTTAAGAATGTTTTATGAACAAACTTAAGTATGTTAAAATAAACGAAAAACAAAGAAAGAAATAATGATACAGTAATAATGACGTAGTATTGCATGTCACCTGCAGGAATAAGCAAACGTAACTAAGTCTTCATTTTCAGCGACTATTTCCCATGAATGTCAGAACAGCAAAGTTCCAGAGAATTATGCTGGAGTGAAAGGGTTGACTTGAACGCAGGTATAAAACTGTGCGTATTTCAAGAGGAAAAAATCGAGTATCCGTCACAGGTGTTCCATTGAACATTTGCTGTAGACATTTTAGTTTGAGACCACAAGATCTGTGTAGTTTCATTTCCATATTCCAGCTGCTGTAGTTTTGATAGCCGAGATGCGGAGATTATATAACTGCCGGCAGGGATGTGTGCTGTATTGAGATGTACCTATTACGTTTGGTAATTACGCCTCTAAATGATACTGTTGTTATAGTTTCGCTTTTTGTTATTAATAATGAAGGAATGATGCTTTATGTATATGTCAGAAAAATGGTGGAAGTTGCTGCGATGAATGATTGTTTTCGTATTATGCATGGAGTGAAAAACGGAGGCATGATCAACATGTGGTAATATCAGGAGAATGATTAAAACCGATTTCCCAAGTCCAGAGGAACATTCATAACACCATCAAAGCCCTTCAAAATGGCTCTTATACTCTCATGAGACTTTCCTACGCATGGAGTCATGGTGGTTCCGAATGAATAGGAATAATTTCTATGACCTTGTCAAAGTAACAAGTCTCTGGTAGAAGAAGAAAACTGCTATATAAGTAAAACCAAGGGAGAACAGAGTAGCCATGTATTTCAGGTAATCTTTCTACATCTTTGCAATCAACTGTTACTTCAAAAGGGGGTAGAAACCCCTACCCATAAAGTAATGCTCTACAAGAAATTTTCGTCCTCACATATTCGTACATGCATGCATACATACATACATACATACATACAAACACAAGTTCTTTCCTTTATTGTGGACTGAGTAACAAACCGTTGCATTATTCCGGGAACTTTTTTCAGTCACGACAACTCGTACTCAAATCGTGCTGGGAGCAGCACTAATCGGTGCTGCTCGTAATGGTACTAACTCGTCCCACCTCCTAGTGAACTCATAGCTCGCTTGTCCAGTGAAAACATGGGGAGTAAGGAAGTTTATAGCTTTAAATACCTAGCCACACAGCCCCCTAGCTCGGCCAAGAGTAAGATGCTATCATCCTCACTGCAGCAAAAGCTTATGATGGGCTTTTGTCGGGGGACTGTGAATTGCTTGATTGCATCTCGAGGGCGTTCCAAAGCAGAATTCTTTGCCTATGTGCTTTAAAAGAGAGAGAGAGAGAGAGAGAGAGAGAGAGAGAGAGAGAGAGAGAGAGAGAAGGGGTAAAAGCGACTAGAAACTGCGTAGTCAGAAAACTGTAAGAAGAAACGCGGCGGCTAACATCTGAATGATAATTTACAGAAAACGTCCCCGGGAAAACACGGTCTTATTTAGGAAAAAGTCTGGGATGAAGAGAGGAAGATAAGAACCTCATATTTTCCCAGATCTGTGCTCTTCCCTTTATGCTAGATTAAGTGGGATTTATGCTCGCACGTACGCTTCCTTTAAAGCCGCCATGTCTGCAAAAATTTTCGGCTTCTCTCTCTCTCGGAAATAAAAAAGAAAACCTATAAGTCGTTACTTTTCATAAGTTGTAATACTGGAGATTTACGGTAGAGAGCAGACTGTGTTCAGTAACGAAATATCAAGAACAATTAGACTCTAGTTAAGTATTTATTGAATTCATAACTAAATAATACAATGATGTTCTACAAAAACTCGTACATGACCAATATCAGTTAAAAAAAAAAAACATTCTACATCTTTGAGGACATGCGAGAAAATTAATTCTAACTGACAAGGTGATAACTCCTATCTTCGATAACAGACAATTTACACCGCATATACCTCACACAAAGACACACAAGCTACACAAACAATTCGTCTCTATTGCTTCATATCTTTTTCTTTCGTTCGTATTCAACATCCCCACTTCACTTCCATAAAGGAGAGTTGACTAAACAATTCATTAATACATTTTGAACCTTTTTCGACCGTTCAGGTTTATTCTTGGTCTTCTAAACACTTCCCCCTTCCCTTGCTTCACCTGTTTAGGGACTCATTTCCTCTCTCAGTTTGCCCTCATCCGATATATTTATTCCAAATTATCTAGACCACCAGATTTTACATTCATTCACAATTATGTTAACATATTCAAGTTACACACACACACACATATATAATATATATACATATAGTATGTATATAGTATATATATATATATATATATATATATATATATATATATATATATATATATATATATATATATATATATAATTTGTTTGTGCCTGTTATGAATATGTTGATATACCTAATGAAGAGATTTAAAATACGACGATCTGTGAGATACTGTGACAGAATATAAAATGATGAAGCAAACTCCTTAAAAACTAATATCCTTCTTTCTTCAGTCATCCTATCTCCCTCCGGGTCTTCCTCTGAATGAAATACATATGCGCCATCCCAAGAAACCTCGATGATGACTTCAAAGCCGAAAACACAGGCAGCAGAGAGAGAGAGAGAGAGAGAGAGAGAGAGAGAGAGAGAGATCAGGAGGGGGCGACCCCCGTGATATCAGAAAAGCTTTTTATTCTCGTCGAGAGAAGTGAATCCGAATGAGATTCCAAAGAGTTGGCAAGTGCATAATGATGACCTTAATGTGGGAGGTGGGAAGAAATGTTTCCCGCCGCGAGATTCCCTTGATAGAAAAATCTCATTTTGTCTCCGGGAAAGATTCAGCTTTCGGAGGATCGCTATGAAAACTTGAGGTGGCGGCCCTCTCGGGGGTGATGGCGCGGGGCTCGGCGGCTCTCTCCTGGCTGGCTGAGAGGGCAGGAGGCGAAGGGATTTCTTTCAGTGACGGACGGGAGGTTTCGCTGGGCCAAGGGAAATATTTTGCTATGCTCGAATTGCTTCTTATGTCGGAGGAGATTTGCCTGCCACTGGTGGCGTTCACAAGTCTTACGACTCTCTTTTTTACTTACAAAAATGTTCCCATGAGTGGAAAGTTTTATACAGTGTATATATATATATATATATATATATATTTTATATATAGTATATATATATATATATATATATATATATATATATATAAAGTCTTTTGAGCAAACTATGTGCTGGCCTGGGAAGAGTATATCCGGTGCAGGTGCATTTATGCTGACGTTGGAGGTTTCCGCAGTTAGATACAGCGGGTATCTGACGCGTTCATTTGTGCCTTCTGATCATGGCCAAGGTGCATGGAGGCAATGTGACAGATTGATGGAAGCGTTGTGATCCTTCGAACATTGAACCGGTGTCGTCACGCTTCCGGGGAGGGGTTATTAATTGAGTGCTTGCATGTGTGCACTCTCTAATGGTATATTATGAGAGGAATATACAATGGCCATTGATTTCGATTTGTGGCTGGGTGTGATTCGCTTTGTGCAGTGTTAGTGGATAGGAACAGCCACTGTGAGATCGGTTGTTTGCAGCCATAGAATGTGAGTAAGATAACTCATTAACATTTATATTTGTTCCAGATATTATGTAGAATACCCAGTTTGTGTCGCAGAGAAACTCCTCTGTTTCTCCATTATGCATTTTCCCGTTTTGTTCTCCATTGTGCATTTTTCTGTTTTGAATGTTGGTTTCTTTAAACATCATTTCAGGTTTTAATATATGACATGTTTCTTTTAACAGGAATTCTGGGTTCGTCCTGTGAGGACGAATATTTTGGAAGTGGTGTTCTTTTAACAAACTCTATGACATTTATTTTGGTCTTGAGTAATTATGACCTTTTTATTTTGTTTGGAGACCAGGGTGTTAGTCACTAGTATGGGTTGGTCTAGAATCATGAATTCGATGGATTGTGAGTCTGAATCTCCTCTAGTTATGATTTCCATTTACACGGGGTGTGAGTCACTCCATTTCATGACCGTAGCTTTTGCTGAAATACTTTAGTAAAATTTGCAAATAAAGTTTAGTTTTGTATCTCGGCGTTTTATTCCAGTAGGCCTTTCTGAAATACTTTAGTAAAATTTGCAAATAAAGTCTAGTTTTGTATCTCGGCGTTTTATTCCAGTAGGCCTTTGTTTGAGGATAGACTCAATGAGAGGAGTCGACGAGAGAGAAAGAATGTGCTGACCCAGTACCGGACATTGCTACCAGGAGGGTCTTGGGGATGTAAGATGATATGACGCTGTTCTTAAATCAGATGTAGTAAGGGATTATGACCTAATTGACCTTTAGGGTCATAACATATATATATATATATATATATATATATATATATATATATATATATATATATATATATATATATATATATATATGATATATTTATCACATCACCGTGATTCATATACAATCAGAAAGCTACAAACGTCCTTTAATATCCAATTCACTCTACCTCGGAAAGAATATATCTTCATATATGTTACCGAAGGGGAATTTTTAGTTGATAATAAGTCCACCGTCCCGTGGGGTCGAACCAGCGACGGACGAGGAATCAGGACTACAGTGACACACTAACCAGTCGGCCACAAAGAGAGGTATAAGTGAATACCATCTCCCATCAACTCACCCGTCGAACTCAGGTGTTTTGCGTTTGGAGACGATATCCACCCACCTCTGCCATGTTGACCGTGTGATGCGTTTTCGCACGTAGCCATATTATGACTATTTATCACATCACCGTGATTCATATACAATCAGAAAGCTACAAACGTCCTTTAATATCAATTCACTCTACCTCGGAAGAATATATTTTCATATATGTTACCGAAGGAATTTTTAGTTGATAATAAGTCCACTGTCCGTGGGGTCGAACCAGCGACGGACGAGGAATCAGGACTACAGTGACACACTAACCAGTCGGCCACAAAGAGGTATAAGTGAATACCATCTCCCATCAACTCACCCGTCGAACTCAGGTGTTTTGCGTTTGGAGGCGATATCCACCCACCTCTGCCATGTTGACCGTGTAGTGCGTTTGTCGCGCGTAGCCATATTATGACTATTTATCACATCACCGTGATTCATATACAATCGAAAGCTACAAACGTCCTTTAATATCAATTCACTCTACCTCGGAAGGAATATATTTTCATATATGTTACCGAAGGAATTTTTAGTTGATAATAAGTCCACCGACCTGTGAGGTCGAACCAGCGACGGACGAGGAATCAGGACTACAGTGACACACTAACCAGTCGGCCACAGAGAGGTATAAGTGAATACCATCTCCCATCAACTCACCCGTCGAACTCAGGTGTTTTGCGTTTGGAGACGATATCCACCCCACCTCTGCCATGTTGACCGTGTAGTGCGTTTGTGCGCGTAGCCATATTATGACTATTTATCACATCACCGTGATTCATATACAATCAGAATGCTACAAACGTCCTTTAATATCAATTCACTCTACCTCGGAAGAATATATTTTCATATATGTTACCGAAGGAATTTTTAGTTGATAATAAGTCCACTGTCCGTGGGGTCGAACCAGCGACGGACGAGGAATCAGGACTACAGTGACACACTAACCAGTCGGCCACAAAGAGGTATAAGTGAATACCATCTCCCATCAACTCACCCGTCAAACTCAGGTGTTTTGCGTTTGGAGGCGATATCCACCCACCTCTGCCATGTTGACCGTGTAGTGTGTGTTTGTCGCATGCGTAGCCATATTATGACTATTTATCACATCACCGTGATTCATATACAATCAGAAAGCTACAAACGTCCTTTAATATCAATTCCACTCACTCGGAAGGAATATATTTTCATATATGTTCCGAAGGAGGATTTTAGTTGATAATAAGTCCACCGTCCCGTGAGGTCGAACCAGCGACGGATGAGGAATCAGGACTACAGTGACACACTAACCAGTTGGCCACAAGAGAGGTATAAGTGAATACCATCTCCCATCAACTCACCCGTCGAACTCAGGTGTTTTGCGTTTGGAGGCGATATCCACCCACCTCTGCCATGTTGACCGTGTTGTGCGTTTTGTCATGCGCGTAGCCATATTATGACTATTTATCACATCACCGTGATTCATATACAATCGAAAGCTGATGTCCTTTAATATCAGTCATAATATGGCTACGGGACGGTGAACGCGACAAACGCACAACACGGTCAACATGGCAGAGGTCTCCCATCAACTCAGGATATCACCACTCAAACGCAAAAAACACCTGAGTTTGACGGGTGAGTTGATGGGAGATGGTATTCACTTATACCTCTTGTGGCCGACTGGTTTGTGTGTCACTGTAGTCCTGATTCTCGTCCGTCGCTGGTTCGACCCCACGGACGGTGGACTTATTATCAACTAAAAATTCCTTCGCAACATATATGAAAATATATTCCTTCCGAGGTAGAGTGAATTGATATTAAAGGACGTTTGTAGCTTTCTGATTGTATATGAATCACGGTGATGTGATAAATAGTCATAATATGGCTACGTGCGACAAACGCACTACACGGTCAACATGGCAGAGTGTGGGTGGATATCGTCTCCAAACGCAAAACACCTGAGTTCGACGGGTGAGTTGATGGGAGATGGTATTCACTTATACCTCTCTTTGTGGCTGACTGGTTAGTGTGTCACTGTAGTCCTGATTCCTCGTCCGTCGCTGGTTCGATTTCATGGGACGGTGGACTTATTATCCACTAAAATTCCCTTCGTAACATATATGAAAATATATTCCTTCCGAGGTAGAGTGAATTGATATTAAAGGACGTTTGTAGCTTTCTGATTGTATATGAATCACGGTGATGTGATAAATAGTCATAATATGGCTACGTGCGACAAACGCACTACACGGTCAACATGGCAGAGGTGGGTGGATATCGTCTCCAAACGCAAAACACCTGAGTTCGACGGGTGAGTTGATGGGAGATGGTATTCACTTATACCTCTCTTGTGGCCGACTGGTTAGTGTGTCACTGTAGTCCTGATTCCTCGTCCGTCACTGGTTCGACCTCACGGGACGGTGGACTTATTATCAACTAAAATTTCCTTCGGTAACATATATGAAAATATATTCCTTCCGAGGTAGAGTGAATTGATATTAAAGGACGTTTGTAGCTTTCTGATTGTATATGAATCACGGTGATGTGATAAATAGTCATAATATGGCTACTTGCGACAAACGCACTACACGGTCAACATGGCAGAGGTGGGTGGATATCGTCTCCAAACGCAAAACACCTGAGTTCGACGGGTGAGTTGATGGGAGATGGTATTCACTTATACCTCTCTTGTGGCCGACTGGTTAGTGTGTCACTGTAGTCCTGATTCCTCATCCGTCGCTGGTTCGACCCACGGACGGTGGACTTATTATCAACTAAAAATTCCCCTTCGGTAACATATATGAAAATATATTCCTTCCGAGGTAGAGTGAATTGATATTAAAGGACGTTTGTAGCTTTCTGATTGTATATGAATCACGGTGATGTGATAAATAGTCATAATATGGCTACGTGCGACAAACGCACTACACGGTCAACATGGCAGAGGTGGGTGGATATCGTCTCCAAACGCAAAACACCTGAGTTCGACGGGTGAGTTGATGGGAGATGGTATTCACTTATACCTCTCTTGTGGCCGACTGGTTAGTGTGTCACTGTAGTCCTGATTCCTCGTCCGTCGCTGGTTCGACCCCATGGGACGGTGGACTTATTATCAACTAAAATTCCCCTTCGGTAACATATATGAAAATATATTCCTTCCGAGGTAGAGTGAATTGGATATTAAAGGACGTTTGTAGCTTTCTGATTATATATATATATATATATATATATATATATATATATATATATATATATATATATATATATATATATATATATCATATATATCTCCTGTATCCACACTTCTCTGTATCCACCCTCCCTGCTCCCTTTATTGTCCCTTTCTGGTGCAACTGTGTGCATGTACAGAATACAGCACTAATTAGCAAAATGGAATTGAAATCGCAATGGTGCAATCGACTTAACTACCACTTTTTCCTTTCCTAGTGGCCACCAGCTATGATGCTCATTACACTGTTGTGACTGCTTCCAAGCTCCATCTACTTGATTTCATACCCAGCAGGTAGCCCTTCAAGCACTGTTCCAGATAAATCACTTGTCATGAAATATATTTCAAGTATATGTTACTATTATGAATATATGTTTCTTTGCATAAGGCCTTTGGTCTGTTTTGTTCTTAAATATTTCCCCTCTTGAAGTTCAATGTACGTTTGCTTGTTTTCTGATTGTGGATAGTTTATATAATATCTGATCTATTTTTGTAACTTGATTATTCCCTATTCGAAGTTGTCTCTGTATTTGTCTGCTGCCTAAGTATGTGAGTATCCCTATCTGAAGTTGCATAAATGTATATATTCTGTTTACTGGCTGAAAATAAACTGTATAGTGCATTGCATTAATTTGGTACCTGATGTATGTTTCCTTATACTTTAACATTTCATAACAAAAAGTTACTGTTTCTCTCCCTTTGCTACTAGCGATTAGATAAATAAAAACGGTACAATTTATGGGAAAAGTGGGAAAAGCTTTGAAAGGAAATGTATAAAATTACACATAAATACAACAACCAAAGATACAGTAACACATGAAACCTGAAATGGTCAAAATATGGTCACATTGACATAATTGCTCCTCATTACGGGACAAATTCAATTGCCCGCGGGCCATTGGTTGGGCCGATGGAGTTTAATCGTTAGGTAAATTTATCGTTCTCAGAGGCACAAATAAAAAATCACAAGAACAAATTGATCTTGTTACCTGTTTTACTTGAACTTCCCCTGACAGTTATTGGAGGCACTCGTTATTTATTATGTAAATTGTTAAAAAAAGATGTTATGTAAATTGTTAAAAAGATGTATATATACAAACATACATATATATATATATATACATATATATATATATATATATATATATATATATATATATATATATATATATATATATATATTTGATATATGCAGTGTGTTAACGCGATCTCGTTCTGATATATCGAATGTGGGTTCGAATCCTGCTATGCATGTGGTCAAGGTGACTAGTAGATCTTACACACACACATACTGTATATATATATATATATATATATACTGTATATATATATATATATATATATATATATATATATATATATATATATATATATTAAGGCAAGTTAGTTATAAATGATTTGTTTAATGACCTCTGAATGTTTGGTAGTTATTAAGGCAAATTCCTTAGAACCCTTTGTAACTGAGAAACTAAGCAATGAACTAGGTACTTGGTATTAAGGAAACTGTGGTGGATTGCAGCTAGGGCAGATGTCAGATTACACAAGCAACCTCATCACAAAATAACTGCTATACCCTGAAGTGTTGCGCCTACCCCTGAAGAGGAAAAGTGTGGAGTGATTAAAGAAAAAAAAACACTTCCTCAATTCCCGCTTTTTCCATCGTTTATGTAAGTTTCATTACATAGAATATTATTATTAATAAACAACTGTCACGCCGTATCAGGTCAACGGCAACAGTTATTAAGTTTCTTTTTTTACTTCATTTTTTAATCAAACTTTTTTCTTAATTCCGAATTATTCCTTGTAACGAGTACTTTCGTTTTTATACCCACTAATTTCCCCCTAACAGTGCCATCTAGTCATCTGAGTGGCAAGGCTTCACCAGGCAGTAAATTGCTCCAGGTAACGTAGAAATTCAGGTGAGCCCTTAAAGCAATCACATCACTCAGTTCTGATCTCTAATTACGTAATTTGGTCGAGACCGAGGGTCCTTAATTAGGACACGGGGCATAAACATGATTCCTTGTATGTAAGTGTGTGTGCGTAAGAGAGAGAGAGAGAGAGAGAGAGAGAGAGAGAGAGAGAGAGAGAGAGAGAGAGAGAGAGAGAGAGAGCTCGTGGGAAAATTCTTTCTTAAAACCTCTAATTTTATCATGAGAACGATATAGTAAATACTATGCCAGTGACATTTTATGGAAATGTTTAGTAACAGTAAGTAGCTTTACTTAGATTAGACATATTGCGGTGATATACGTGCACGGATATACTATTTTCATTAGTGGGGAGGCGGGAGGCAGTTTTGGAAACTTCTCGCTTTTTGGTTTCCAGCATTCATTTAGGGGCAAGGTTGCTGACCTTATGCTATTTTCCGTGTTACGTGCAACTTGTATACAGACACTGAACTACTACGAACTAATTCACCCTTATCCCCATGTAATCGAGCCCTCGTCCTCGTTGGCGATATTCCTATATATATATTATATATATATATATATATATATATATATATATATATATATATATATATATATATATATATATATATATATATATATATATATATATATTAGCTGACCAACCAGCGCTGCCGGGAAGACTCTGAATGACAACCGATAAACCCTCTCTCTTTCTCTCTCTCTCTCTCTGTCTCCCCCTCACTCGTTCCCTTTGTCTCCTCCCTAACACCCCCTCTACTCTCTCTCTCTCACTTCCTCTCACTCTCACTCTCTCTCTCTCTCTCCCTCTCACACTCCCTTTTCTGTCAAGATAGTTGCTTCAATTACATTGCCCAGCATTTTTGACATTTTATATTTCACCCCTTCTCAA
The DNA here is from genome assembly GCF_040412425.1 of Macrobrachium rosenbergii. Classification (NCBI taxonomy): domain Eukaryota; kingdom Metazoa; phylum Arthropoda; class Malacostraca; order Decapoda; family Palaemonidae; genus Macrobrachium; species Macrobrachium rosenbergii. The sequence continues at coordinate 21,056,183 of NC_089751.1, read as the reverse complement.
CCCCCCCCTTCCCTATTGGGGCTGAACTTGGACTTAAAGGACATGGGGAATATCACCATTCATCTCAGCGACCTCGAAAACTATGGATTAGACATTAATATCTGTCGTTTTCGGTTATTTTTACATGTCACCCTTTCCCACCCCACCCCCGTTGGTGCCACTGATGTCTTACCAACCTCACAGAATTCTTTTCCAAATAGTAATTCATATGTATACCGAAATGAGGTATGATAAATTCGTAGAGTTTATATAGTTACTAAGTCTACAGGTAGAACCAGCCCCGCTTCAGGGAAGCTCTTCCCACCCCCAACCCCCTTTGGTGCCTTTTGGTGCTAGTGATATCTTACCCCCCACAGTGCTCTTTTCTAGCTAGTAGGTCATATGTATACCAAGTTTGGTTGAAATTGTTCAATGCGTTTCATAGTTAAACTAGAACATGCACACACATACTGTATATACATACATACATTCATACATCCATTTATGTATATATATACACATATAATATATATATTATATATATACACATACACACATATATAAATATAATGTGTGTCTGTGTGTATACACACGCACACACACATTTATATATATTATATATATATATATATATATATATATATATATATATATATTATAATGGGTCCTGATAATTCAATGGTATTTCCGGCTACTTGCCCTTCATGGTCTTTGGTTGAATCCCCGCTCAGGCGTGACAGATTCCACTGAAACAGTGACTGTGATTTAGTTATGGGCCAGTAGGCGGCATGGCTGAGTGGTACTGTGCTCAGGCTACCAGTTGCTGGGGCCGAGGCCGCATTACCCATTTATGTAAGAGTTTATAATATACAATTTTCTGGACAATCAAAAAATATGTTTTACGTAAGGGGTTGACTAAATCACAATACTACGGTTTTTTTAGTCGTACAATATTTTACTTTACGAAGGATAGTTATGGATATACAGGCGGGTGCAGGATGGTATCCTACTTCAAGTGAACTTGGCTTGACATCCATGGACCGCTGAACTAGACATTAGCAAAGCAAATGAAGACGAGAAAATCAAAGGTTTCGAAGGATATGATCAGGAGGATGGTCTCAATAAAAGCTGTTTATTTAAATCGATTGTAAAAGTTTTGAACCGTCTCTCCTAAGAAAATTTTCAATAAGCTTTCCCTTTTTCAGTGTCCTTGTTAATTACTTCAAAATTCAAAACTTATTCATATGAATACAACTAGTAAGCATATATAAAAAAAATATAAGTATTGGCAAAAATTCTCAAGAAATGAAGGGAAGAAAACGTAGGGTATTGGTTAAGTTTATATCGTGATCAACATCATTGTCAATCTTCTCTGTCTTTCCAAGCCATGGAAATGATGTTATAATTTCTTAAGGCCTCAACTGTCGCTATTTTATACGATAATGTCATGTAATGATATGGTGTTGCAAGCATAACTTGAATAAACAAGGGAAATGAAGAGTAATTAAGGCTGATTAAGGAAAGCTTCTCGGGTTCGTAATTAAAGTCAACGTCGCTGACGGAGATGAGCTAAAATTGAATAGACGATAGTTTTATTCTTTACTTTAGGATGAAACTAGCGATTAAACATGCAGTATGTTTCTCTCTCTTTCTCAAACACACACACACACACAAACACACACACACACACACACACACACACACACATATATATATATATATATATATATATATATATATATATATATATATATATATATATATATATTATATAAATCTATATATAACATATATCGTTACATTTTTTATGCACAAATACAAATATCTCTCGTTTCAGTCTAAACCATTATTATGATATACTTCATTAACAATAACACCATAAAGGTATTATGCAAGATTAAAGATGAACATGGAAGGAAAACAGGAACGACGTCACTTTCCCCTGAGAGCTGACTAGTATTTTGAAATATCTAGGCCAACTCAACTTCAGGATAAGAGGAAACTTTTTTCAAAGCTGAGCGAAGAGAGACCTTGGCTTTAGTAGGAGTCGCTCCGTAGGAAATCTCAGATAAAAAAGTAGGTGTCATTTTTTCATAGGGACCTTTTCGTTTTGGATGAATGGCTCGTGATAAGGATTTTCAGCGGGAATTGCTTGGGGATGGTTGGAATTGGAATTAAACTAATGAATTTGAATGGAATCCTTTGCGTTAAATTCGACATAGCTCTGATAGACAACCACACACACACACACACACACACACACACACACACACACATATATATATATATATATATATATATATATATATATATATATATATATATATATACTGTATATATATCTGCATGCATTTTATATATATTATATATATATATATATATATATATATATATATTTATATTTATGTGTATATATATATATTTATATATATATATATATATATATATATATATATATATATATATATATATATATATATATATATATATATATATATATATATATATATATATATATATATATATATATATATATATATATATATATATATATATATATATATATATATATATGATCTGAGATCAGCTGCATTGACTTCTCCCAAAAATAATCGAAAAAAGAAATAAAAAGTCTTGGAAATAACTCATCAGGTGGATCTAACCACATTCCAGCATTGTCACTGAAAACAATCCAAGTCAATGAATAAAATAAAAACACCTGAATCCTCGGAAAAGAAGCCTTAACAAACAAACGCACTGCAAAACTTTCAAAGATGCCATCACTTTCCCATCATTGAAATCTAATGGTGCAAGTTATTTTACCAAATTGCACTGGCCTGTTTCACTAGTATCCCACTTTATTAAGATTTTTGAAAGGATCATTAGGCAAGCAAACGAAAAACATTAAACAAGTAGTGATATTTTACCTATTATCCAACATGTCTAAATCCAGGGAAAATCAGTTATACCTCAGGGATTTAGTCAGAGTCGATGATGACAATCCTAGACTTAACCTTTTGATAAAGTGGCTCTCTTCATATTATGTAAGAGGCTTAAAGAAAAGTAGATTGTGGACTTGCAGGAGCCTAAAAACCATTTGATCTCTAAGTGAATGCATCAAGTAGTAGCTAAAGGAGCCATACCCAAGCCAGAAACTGATAAGCATATTTACATATTCATTAGCTGAAGATTATTATATCTCAGTCAAATCAAACTCTCAAGAAAACCATGAACATTTGCTAAATGAGCCAAGTAATTTCGTTTATCCCCGGGGACAAAGAGGAAAGGTGATAAATCTGCAGACACACCTTGGTAATACTTTATATAAGTTCACTCACTACGTCCATTCACAAAGGAACAGCATTACGATAAAGCCGCACTCCAAAGCCTTAAGTTATCGTCTCTGAAGATCTGCTATGGTTAATTTATATAGATAAAAATGAAAAGCATACAATTTCATTCTATTTCTGCCTAGTTATCATTCCTCTCTCACATCTTTATTAGCTCGACTGAAAGCGCTGGAACTAAGCACTGTAGTGACTTATCATAGCCATGAATGCCACATGGCACTATTGTAAATCTACAAAATCGAGGTGGGTTTGAATCAAGATTTTCTGTAATAACAGATGCTAGAAGCTTTCATTCTCAATATGCACTGTATCATAATGTACCCGAAATATCTGACTCTTCTTTATTTGCACTTACAGTCCCTGACCTAAGGAATTGTCTCCCAAATGTATATTTCACATTCTAAGCTAAGCAAATTTCTGAATACCCTGTCGGATGAGCCACACCGTAGTACCACGGGTCATCCAGCGACCCTAATACAGCCCTCAATTCCAACTGGATCTGGCAATTTGTATCCAATTCTAAAGTCAGATCTGACATAATTGCTTTCTATAACGTCAAATGTAATGCCCAAATCTACACAGGGATGTCCTCGACGAGGTACACTTAGTCCTCGGGTGGTGGAATTATTCCACATTGATTCAACAGGTTATTTCTCTCTCTCTCTCTCTCTCTCTCTCTCTCTCTCTCTCTCTCTCTCTCTCTCTCTCTCTCTCTCCCTTTTTTCGTTAGCCTTTATTTATCTCAAAAAGATTTATTATCGTATTTTTTTGCATTATAAATGCAGACATAAGAGCTAGTAGCTCTTTCGTCTTCCGAACGTTCAGTTACTAAATGTGTTATGTTCAAATTTATTAAGACAAGAAGGTAATAATTGTGAAATCTCAGGAAATACAATTTTTCAAGAGATCAACTCTGATATTATTAAATCTGCTCTATGTTTTACATACAGTAGAATCATTCATACAGACAGACAGAATACACCCTTGCACGTATCAGGTCTGGCGCCTGAATGTTCCTCATACTATCAAATTCTGGAAACCTTTTTTATGCTTAGTGAGTCAACTACCTATCCCAACATGGGGCTCCCTCTTGGCTTCAGTGTTTTCTAAAACTATTTATATTACCTACTCTTATGCTTCATTTTATCATTCAAGCATTCCTGACATTTTAGGACTGAGTCAGTTCTCGGTCAATCTTTTTATGATTGAAAAAGATTGACCGAGAACTGACTGATTCCTGAAGAGCCAGGAATGAATGTACGTGTACATGTTTGAATGATAAAATGAAACATACGAGTAGGTAATATAAATAGTTTTAGAAAACACTGAAACCAAGAGTTAGCCCAGTGTTTGGATAGTTAGTTAATTTACTAAGCAATTTGGAAACTGTTTTAAGATTCATTGCAGCTGAGACAGGTTGCATCAGCAAGATCAACAACACAAGACCAACATACTTGAAAGAGCATACTGCCACCGATTACCCACTATCATTTTCTAGGAACCAAAATGTTTTTACGTAGAAAAACGGCGAGGTGTAAAACTGATAACAATAAATTTCATTAGGAATGAAGAGTTTTAAATAAGCCTCTGAGGACTTGACTGTAAGCGAACAAAATCGGGAGACCACCAAGTCTTTTAATGAAAGATCTGATTCACGCAAGGATAAAATGAGAAAGGCTACGATGCTTGAACACGTTATAAAATCTCGGCTTACATAAAGTAAATCTAAAATTGTAAAATGTGTCGGAGCGAGCGAAGGTAAATCGCGCATTTTTTACCGAATTTACTTTCCAAGCGCAAACAACCGTCTGACTCAGCGCCTCATATTCATAAGTAAAATATACAGCCACGATGAGCTCTGAAGGCCTTCTTCATCTTTATTAAGTGTCTGCTTTACAGCCTGAAAACTCAGTGTTCAAAAGAAATATTCTTTTCTCTGGAATTCAACGCGAGGCAGAATTTCTGTCCTTGGGTACAGACCACCTTGCGTGTGTGTGTGCGTGCGTGTGCGCATGCTTAATATACTGTGTATATATGTATGTATATATATATATATATATATATATATATATATATATATATATATATATATATATATATATATATATATATATATATATATATACTGTATATGTGTATATATATGTGAGTGTGTATACACACTCTCTCTATATATATAATTTATATGTATGTATATATACCATTTCCCCTAGCATGGACTTGCTCCAAGCCACAATGAGACAAATGTCAATGCCACATTTCTACTTTTATAACTTAATCTAGGATGTCCCACTATGAAAAAATATCCCGCTCCCCACAAAAAAAGAGTAGTTGCTTTTGATGCCTATACATATGGCTCATTAGCATCGTGAAACCCTTACAGACTTTGCCATTCACCTCCTGCTTCCTGTACACGAAAGACCATCCAGATTCCAGATCAGTACCTCCTCCACTACAACTGCACAACACCTACTAAGTCTTCTGATCATCAAACTTGACCTCTGTAAGGGCACAATTTCATTCCCATAATCTCCACTATGCATCAGTTATAGCTAAGCCTCTGTTTGGTGACTCACAAACCACATGCCTACATTTAGAAGATGGAGATGCATCGTCTGCATACGCAACTAACTTGTTTGCTAGACTAAACAGCTTATTTTGTGTATATGATATAAGAGCTCTTCCCTGAGGATCAATGACTGTCACATTCCTGTAACAATTACGGTGTCACTCAACAACACCTATTTGCAGTCTGTTAGTAAAAGTTCAAAGTCCTTCAAAGAAGGCGTCGTGCTTACCCCATATGAAAAATGGGAAAAGAGCACGTTAAACGAAGAAGAAGAAGAGTAAAAGTTCACTAATAATACTCATTAGGCTGAGTTTGAAAAATACGGTCTTATGATTAACAGGGTTAAAAAGAGCACTAAAATAAAGGACAATCAGATGAAGTTCTTGGCCAGATTTTATGGATTTCTGTAAAACTATGGAAATTAAAAGCAAATGGTACTCAAAACGTCTGAAAATATGAGGATTATATAAATTTGTTGGTAATCAGCTGGCCATGAGCTAACTTTCCCACATCGTGCTGATGGAGTAACAAGTGTTGTAATTAAGCCTCAAATTAATTGTTTGTGTGTGTCTCTTTGTTACACGTAATAGATAGACAGTGGAATGTAGTGCAGTTAGAGCTTAGCTTGGGAAATAAACAGTATTATGTGAAAAAGGGTGGTAAGTCGGAATCTTTTAAAAGTTGTGGATTGTGCTGGTATTGCGCTACCAACGCCTAAGACTTCTGTAGCTGCCCGTTATGATCTACAACTTTTGTAGGATCATCGATATCAGCAAACAACCTGGTGCTGTTAATGAAAGACAACAGAAGAGGCATTTATTCAGCCATGCATCAGTTCAAAGACAAATGGATTACAGTATGAATGAAAATGTGTAACTGCTCGCCTTTCTTTGACTTTCAAAATCGTGCCTGAACATTTTTCAAATTAAAAAAAATGAAAAGATACAAGTGAGAATGTCTGCCTTAAAACCTCTTTGAAAGATATAAAGAAGAATATTTTTTCTTGATACCTAATCAAAACTGCAAACTTGACATGAAAATAACCATTCCTACTGACATATACATAGGCGCTAGGACTTAGGAATCTCACGTAGTTGAAAATTAGTCTTCCACGAACAACCTAAATTTTTCTCCAACTCCTATTAGCTGGAAGGATAGAGGAACACTTCCTACTACTTCTGACCCTTTATGACCTCCCACACTTCAGGGACAATGGGACCAAACGTTCAACATACATCAAAGTCTTGAGTTCTACATGGCAGCCTTGGTTAGGTCGCCACAGGTGCATTTCCATCATTGTCATGAATGTCTTCATGACATGATTTAGGAGCTTTGGAAAAATGAGAGGTTATTCAGTGAGTTATGATGAAACGGAAGAAATGAAATTAAGAAATCTTGTTGAAGATGACATGGTCTCTGTTGTACTGTACTTCGTAACATGAAAGAACAAACCACAGATATAACAAATATGAATCTACCAGACTTTGTTCGTAATAACACACGCCGAGAATGGCCTTACCTAACACACGTCAGCGCACACACACACACTCATGTATACAGTATATATATATATATATATATATATATATATATATATATATATATATATATATATATATATATATATAATGAAATGCACTATCGCACCGTATGTGACCTAATAGGATCTACATAAATTTATAATTAAATATATATATATATATATATATATATATATATATATATATATATATATATATATATATATATATATATATATATATACTGTATATATAATTATATATATATATATATATATATATATATATATATATATATATATATATATATATCCACACTAACATATGAAATATATTATAAAGCAGTGTAAATTTTCTATAATATCCTGGCTAGACAGTAAGAAGTATAGTTCAAAACTACCGATTATTCAAAAGCAACGAACGCTGGCCGTTGTTCGACTGCGCAATGAGAATGCTAGAAGCCCGTAAAAGTCATTAGTGAGTGATGTGTCAAAGTGTTCACCCACTGCACGTCAAGGAGAGATACAAACAACGAACTTTATAAAATTCATCAATTATGTTAAAAAAAAAAAAAAAAAGCCACGCGGACCATTTTATCGAAACTGCCATTAAAAATACAACCGGTAAATTTTACCAACCTAGGACGACAACGAAAGAGGAGAGCCTGGTTATCTATTATCGCCTTCATTATACAGTAGTTAACAGTGGCCAAACCCCAAGAGCCTCTTACCACAAGATAAGCCACAAGATCTACAGCAAACCCAACCTGGTAGCAGCGCTAGAAACGACAAACAACACCGCCTTAGGAAGACCGAAAGAGATTTACACGATTTAGTATATATATATATATATATATATATATATATATATATATATATATATATATATATATATATATATATATATATTTATATATATATATGCTCAGGGATGTGTAATTCTCACAGTAAAAACTACACCGGGTACAGTGCAACGAACCATCGGAGGCCTGCGCCGGATCATAGAAATCAAAGGGCCATGCCTCAATATTTTGCAGATGTCCGCGACATTGAGTCACCCTTACTACAGCTAATGGGATGCTCACAGGTCATCAACAGAGAAAAAAACGTTGTCTTTTTATAGCCGAAGCTTCAAGTTTCGCCCCACATAAACAGATTCTAAATATTCAGTAAGAATAAGATCTCATATTCCCCTCCTGTAGGAGAAGGAATATGCAAGCAAACGGGGACTAGACAACGGGCGCCCACAAACGCCGGACTCACCGGGCTCTTCAAGGAACCCGAGGGCTCTCAGCTAGGCCTAAGTTACATAACTTTTTAAGGATTACAGTCCGTTAGTCCGAAGGTCCGATAGTCGTAGGTTGGTATTTTTATGGGTGTTTACTGGTTACAATTTTGCCGTATTAGCTATGGAGGGGTGGGGGGCTGATGACAGTCCGTCGGACTATCGGGCCTTCTGACTTTCGGACTATCGGACCTTCGGACTATCGGGCCTGCTGACTTTCGGACTATCGGACCTTCGGACTATCGGGCCTTCGGACTATAGGGCGGTCACCCTTTTTAAGCCCCCGGTGCCCAGCCCAACACGAGTAACAGGCAGTAACCAGTGGCTGACATCTGCATATATGCCTTCAAATAGTATATTATATAAACATAAAATTTAGATGCACAGACACCTGTCTCTATGTTTATATATATATATGTTTATATATATATATATATATATATATATATATATATATATATATATATATATATATATATATATATATATATATATATAGATAGAGATAGACATAGATAGATATAGACAGATAGATCGATAGATAGCTGGACAGATATTTGTATTTTACACACAATTACTAGTACATGTATGCTATTTTCATACATTATCACTGTTTTGGACGTTTTTCAGACATGGTCTTGTAAGATTTTATGCAATTAAACATAATTTTAGGTAAATACTATGCACACTGCATCGGAATTTGAATATTTATCTAAATATATATTTACAATTCTGCACTGCCTTTCCTTTAACGCACGTTCTTGCTGAAGCTTCGGCCTCAAAGAGCGATCCATCTTCTAATCCCTGGACCAATCACGACTCAGGTCTCACGGTCACTAATGTCTTTTCCATCAGCAAGATGAAACAAAAAGGCTGTAAATCTAGATTGTAAGTTAGCAGTCGCTTGCAAATGCCACAGATTAACGAAATGGTTGCCGTGACAAAGAACAACAAATGGAAGAAGGAAGTCTGTATTTTTCACGAAAATCTGATTCACGAGAATCGGGAAAAGCTCCGACGATACGAAGATTCCAGCAGAAATTTACTGATGTCAATAAATCAGTTGTTTTCACTGTAAACTATTTAAAAGAAAGGATGCACGCATCTTTTTCTTACATTTCTTTATTTTCATATACTTCTCTTTATTTGTACGATTTTTTTGTGTACTTTTTTATTTTTTAATGTATTTAACTTGAATTTTACTTATTTTCTGTTATCTTTTTTTATTACACACATATACATACACACATATATATAAGGGTAATATAGCACAATATTCTTAAAATCCTAATACAATCTTTTCTGCTTTTGTTAAACATAAAAGTTCCATTCTAATTTGCAATACGTTGGATATGCACATTCTTAAAAATAAAATAACACTTTGCTGCTTATATTCAATTTATCGAATATCTTTACTCTAGTATTTGTAAAATAATGTGTTAATGAATAAGAACAATCTATACGAGTCAAAAGAAATGAGTTTTATAGCAGCAAGAGCAGGGGGAAACAATAATCAGTCTCCTACTTCACTTTCTTCTTTTAACAGCAAAGAACTGGGATATTTCTTGACAAGCTGTTATTAGCATGCCGCTTCTTAACCGCCAGTTTGCTTCTATCCCAGATAATTGATGGACAGACACCTCATACCGTCCTCTCCTCAGCAGGATGACAGAAAACGACGTGCGCTGAAACTTATTATAAGCAATATTTGGCCAGTCCCTGCCTTGTCACCATCTAATCAAAGAAAATTTCTATTTTAGTGTGGTCCACTCATCATCAGCCTGACCTAGAGGTTCGGTTCTATAGGAAGTTTTAAAAGGGCTGAATAGCTATAAGAAAAAAAGTACGACACGTCATTTACAGTTCTCATTACAGAACATAAGCCAATACCTTGCACTAAGTTCATATATTTTCAGTACTCTGTTGCGAGAGAATACTCCTGTACCAGTCCAAGAGTTGTTATGGTGTAACAACGTCTGCAGATAATCAAAAGCCCTGAGTGGTCCCTTTGTAGTCACTCCAGGACGACAATTGCTATTTGGGATTCAATGACGAGAGAGACGTCACAGCGCCCTTACAATACGAGAAGCTTGAGACTAGTTTCATAGTTGGTGACAAACGGAGCCATCCCACATATCACAAATTTTACTCGAACAGGTACTCTAAACTTGGGACTTCACCATGGTGACACCGGTTTAGTCGCTGGAATTTCGTCTTCTGCGTGGATAGTTGTCTTCTGGTGTATATCAGAATGGCATCCCTTGCATTGTCATTGCATTTGTCCAATCATATCTCGTAAAGCTGCAGATTTAGCAGTCAGTCATTACGAGTTGGAATTAGCTCCTGTAATCTTCCAGTTAAGTGTAAAAATACTTGATATATATTGCTTTGTTGGTCGTTGATATTTTAAGTTCTATTGCTGGCCCCTATCTTTCAGTTGCTCTTATCGGTAATGCAATAAAAGTATACCTTAGTTTTACCAGACCACTGAGCTGATTAACAGCTCTCCTAGGGCTGGCCCGAAGGATTAGACTTATTTTATGTGGCTAAGAACCAATTGGTTACTTAGCCACGGGACCTACAGCTTATTGTGGAATCCGAACCACATTATCTCAAGAAATGAATTTCTATCACCAGAAATAAATTCCTCTAACTCTTCATCAGCCGGCCGGGTTAGTATTCTTTGCAGTGCATTATTAGTATTCTGGATATATATAATATTTAAAACTCTGTTTCCTCATAATTACATCTGTTGAATGTCTCTCTGCATATGAGCACCCTTGAATGACTATCATTATTGGTGAAAAAAGGCACGTTAGCAAAGTGATTATCACCAGAGGAAAATAC